>NC_092108.1:44817803-44985303 GCF_045679555.1 Salvelinus alpinus | reverse complement strand
AGCCCCCCCCACGGTCCTATCTATCCACAGAACACTAAATCAATGGATGTTATATAACTCTCTCTCTCTCTCTTTCTCACACACACACATACACAAACTGTGCTCTGTCATTGTGCATCAATGCGTGCGTGGGTGTCGGGGTGTTGTGTGTGGGGCCTTAGGTAATTATTTCTATAGCTTTACTTCACTCTCCCTCGGGTCCACAAATCCTACGTTTTGAGGAAATTCTGTATTCTCTCTTTCTATCATCTTTCTCTCCCTCTTGCTCAGTTTGCTGGCATTGCATTTCAGTGAAGCTGTACTTCCATGGCAACCACAACTGTTAAAAGCCCCAAATATCTGTTGAGTTAATTATATCATGGGTGGGTCTAATCCTGAGTGCTGATTGGTTAAAACCGCATTCCAGCCTGTGTCAATTCCACAAGTTACCACCGACCTAAATCTATTATGTTCAAATACATTTACATTTACATTTAAGTCATTTAGCAGACGCTCTTATCCAGAGCGACTTACAAATTGGTGCATTCACCTTATGATATCCAGTGGAACAACCACTTTACAATAGTGCATCTAACTCTTTTAAGGGGGGGGGGTTAGAAGGATTACTTTATCCTATCCTAGGTATTCCTTCCTCAAATACCTATTTACTCTGTTCCATCTGACTGTGCAATCCACTGTCTCATCAGCCCAGCCAGGCAATTTATAAACTTGATTTACAATTTAAACAATGCAGTTTTAAGAAAAAATAAGTGTTTCGGAAAAAATAGATAAATAAAAAATA
This sequence comes from Salvelinus alpinus, assembly GCF_045679555.1. Lineage (NCBI taxonomy): Eukaryota > Metazoa > Chordata > Actinopteri > Salmoniformes > Salmonidae > Salvelinus > Salvelinus alpinus. The sequence continues at coordinate 44,984,522 of NC_092108.1, read as the reverse complement.
ACAGTAACATATAACTAAAGAGCAGCAGTAAAAGACCAATAGCGAGGATATATACAGGGGGTACAGGTACAGAGTCAATGTGTGGGGGCACCGGTTAGTCAAGGTAATTGAGGTAATATGTACATGTAGGTAGAGTTAAACTGACTATGCATAGATAATAAACAGAGAATAGCAGCAGCATAAAAGAGTGGGGGCAATGCAAATAGTCCGGGGAGCCATTTGATTAGCTGTTCAGGAGTCTTATGGCTTGGGGGTAGAAGCTGTTAAGAGGTCTTTTGGACCTAGACTTGGCGCTCTGGCACCGCTTGCCGTGCGGTAGCAGAGAGAACAGTCTATGACTAGGGTGGCTAGAGTTTTTGACAATTTTTAGGGCCTTCCTCTGACACCGCCTGGCATAGACGTCCTGGATGGCAGGAAGCTTGGCCCCAGTGATGTACTGGGCCGTACGCATTACCTTCTGTTGTGCCCTGCGGTTGGAGGCTGAGCAGTTGCCATACCAGGCAGTGATGCAACCAGTCAGGATGCTCTCGATGTTGCAGCTGTATAACTTTTTGAGGATCTGAGGACCCATGCCAAATCTTTTCAGTCTCCTGGGGGGAATAGGCTTTGTCGTGCCCTCTTCACAACTGTCTTGGTGTGTTTGGAGCATGATAGTTTGTTGGTGATGTGGACACTTGAAGCTCTCAACCTGCTCCACTACAGCCCCGTCGATGAGAAAGTGGGCGTGCTCTGTCCTCCTATTCATGTAGTCCACAATCATCTCCTTTGACTTGATCACGTTGAGGGAGAGGTTGTTGTACTGGCACCACACAGCCAGGTCTCTGACCTCTTCCCTATAGGCTGCCTCATTGTTGTCGGTGATCAGGCCTACCACTGTTGTGTCATCGGCAAACTTAATGATGGTGTTGGAGTCATGCCTGGCCATGCAGTCATGAGTGAACAGGGAGTACAGCATGGGACTGAGCACGCACCCCTGAGGGGCCCCCATGTTGAGGATCAGCGTGGCAGATGTGTTGTTACCTACCCTTACCACATGGGGGCGGTCCGTCAGGAAGTCCAGGATCCAGTTGCAGAGGGAGGTGTTTAGTCCCAGGGTCCTTAGCTTAGTGATGAGCTTTGAGTGAACTATGGTGTTGAATGCTGAGCTGTAGTCAATGAATTGCATTCTCACATAGGTGTTCCTTTTGTCCAGGTTGGAAAGGGTAGTGTGGAGTGCAATAGAGATTGCATCATCTGTGGATCTGTTGGGACGGTATGTAAATTGGAGCGAGTCGAGGGTTTCTGGGTTAATGGTGTTGATGTGAGCCATGACCAGACTTTCGAAGCACTTCGTGGCTACAGACGTGAGTGCTACGGTCGGTAGTCATTTAGGCAGGTTACCTTAATCTTCTTGGGCATAGAGACTATGGTGGTATGCTTGAAACATGTTGGTATTACAGACTCATTCAGGGACAGGTTGAAAATGTCAGTGAAGACACTTGCCAGTTGGTCAGCGCATTCTCGGAGTACACGTCCTGGTAATCTGTCTGGCCCTGCGGCCTTGTGAATGTTGACCTTACTCACATCGGCCATGGAAAGCGTGATCACACAGTCATCTGAAACAGCTGATTCTCTCATTCATGTTTCAGTGTTACTTGCCTCGAAGCGAGCTTAGAAGTAATTTAGCTCGTCTGGTACGCTCGTGTCACTGGGCAGCTCATGGCTGTGCTTCCCTTTGTAGTCTGTAATAGTTTGCAAGCCCTGCCACATCCGACGAGCATCGGAGACAGTGTAGTACGATTCAATCTTAGACCTGTATTGACACTGCCTGTTTGATGGTTCGTCTGAGGGAAAAGCGGGATTTCTAAGAAGCTTCCAGGTTAGAGTCCTGTTACTTGAAAGCGGCAGCTCTACCCTTTGGCTCAGTGCGGATGTTGCCTGTAATCCATGGCTTCTGGTTGGGGTATGTACATACAGTCACTGTGGGGATGACATCATAGATGCATTTACTGATGAAGACAGTGACTGATGTAATGTACTACTCAATGCCATCAGAAGAATCCCGGAACGAATTCCAGTCTTTGCTAGCAAAACAGTCCTTAAGCTTAGCATCTGCTTCATCTGACCACTTTTTTATTGACCGAGTCACTTGTGCGTCCCACTTTAGTTTTTGCTTGTAAGCAGGAATCTGCAGGATAGAATTATGGTCAGATTTGCCAAATGGAGTGCGAGGAATAGCTTTGTATGCATCTCTGTGTGTGAAGTAAAGGTGGTCTAGAGTTTTTTTCCCTCTGGTTGTACATTTAACATGCTGGTAGAAATGAGATAAAACAGATTTAAGTTTCCCTACATTTCAGTCCCCGGCCACTAGGAGCGCCGCCTCTGGATGAGTGTCTTCCTGTTTGCTTATGGCCGTATACAGCTCATTGAGTGTGGTCTTAGTGCCAACATCTGTTTGTGGTGGTAAATAGACAGCTATGAAGAATATAGATGAAAACTCTCTTGGTAAATAGTTTGGTCTTACGCTTATCATGAGATACTCTACCTCAGGAGAGCAAAACCTCGAGACTTCCTTAGATTACGTGCACCAGCTGTTGTTTACAAATATACATAGACCGTCACCCCTGTTCTATCCTGCCGAAAAAGTATGAAACCCGCCAGATGTATGTTATTCATGTCGTCATTCACTCGTGAAACATAAGACATTACAGTTTTTAATGTCCCGTTGGTAGGATATACGTGCTCGTAGTTCGTCTATTTTATTTTCCAGTGATTGTACATTGGCTAATAGTATCGACAGTAAAGGCAGATTACCCACTCGCCATTGGATCCTTACAAGGCACCCAGACCGTTCAAAAGTTTGGGGTCACTTAGAAATGTCCTTGTTTTTTAAAGAAATGCTAATTTTTTGTCCATTAAAATAACATCAAATTGATCAGAAATACAGTGTAGACATTGTTAATGTTGTAAATGACTGTTGTAGCTGGAAACGGCTGATTTTTTAAAATGGAATATCTACATAGGCGTACAGAGGCCCATTATCAGCATCCATCACTCCTGTGTTCCAATGGCACGTTGTGTTAGCTAATCCAAGTTTATCATTTTAAAAGGCTAATTGATCATTAGAAAAACCCTTTTGAAATTATGTTAGCACAGCTGAAAACTGTTGTCCTAATTAAAGAAGCAATAAAACTGTCCTTCTTTAGACTAGTTGAGTATCTGGAGCATCAGCATTTGTGGGTTCGGTTACAGGCTCAAAATGGCCAGAAACAAAGACCTTTCTTCTGAAACTCGTCAGTCTATTCTTGTTCTGAGAAATGAAGGTTATTCCATGCGAGAAATTTCCAAGAAACTGAAGATCTCGTACCTCGTTGTGTACTACTCCCTTCACAAAAGAGCGCAAACTGGCTCTAACCAGAATAGAAAGAGGAGTGGGGGGCCCCGGTGCACAACTGAGCAAGAGGACAAGTACATTAGAGTGTCTAGTTTGAGAAACAGATGCCTTACAAGCCCTCAACTGGCAGCTTCATTAAATAGTACCTGCAAAACACCAGTCTCAACATCAACAGTGAAGAGGTGACTCCAGGAGGCTGGCTTTCTAGGCAGAGTTGTAAAGAAAAAGCGATATCTCAGACTTGCCAATGAAAATGAAATATTAAGATGGGCAAAAGAACACAGACACTGGACAGAGGAACTCTGCCTAGAAGGCCAGCATCCTGGAGTTGCCTCTTTGCTGTTGACGTTGAGACCGAAGAAGAATCTAAATAAACTCAGCAAAAAAAGAAACGTCCCTTTTTCAGGACCCTGTCTTTCAAAGATAATTCGTAAAAATCCAAATAACTTCACAGATCTTCATTGTAAAGTGTTTAAACACTGTTTCCCATGCTTGTTCAATGAACCATAAACAATTAATGAACATGCACCTGTGGAACAGTCGTTAAGACACTAACAGCTTACAGACGGTAGGCAATTAAGGTCAGAGTTATAAAAACTTATGACACTAAAGAGGCCTTTCTACTGACTCTGAAAAACACCAAAGGAAAGATGCCCAGGGTCCCTGCATGAACGTTACTTAGGCATGCTGCAAGGAGGCATGAGGACTGCAGATGTGGCCAGGGCAATAAATTGCAATGTCCGTACTGTGAGACCCCTAAGACAGCGCTACAGGGAGACAGGATGGACAGCTGATCGTCCTCACAGTGGCAGACCACGTGTAACAACACCTGCACAGGATTGGTACATCCAAACATCACACCTGCGGGACAGGGACAGGATGGCAACAACAATTGCCCGAGTTACACCAGGAACGAACAATCCCTCCATCAGTGATCAGACTGTCCGCAATAGGCTGATAGAGGCTGGACTGAGGGCTTGTAGGCCTGTTGTAAGGCAGGTCTTCACCAGACATCACCGGCAACAGTGTTGCCTATGGGCACAAACCCATCGTCGCTGGACCAGACAGGAATGGCAAAAAGTGCTCTTCACTGACGAGTCGTGGTTTTATCTCACCAGGGGGTGATGGTCGGATTAACGTTTATCGTCGAAGGAATGATCGTTACACTGAGGCCTGTACTCTGGAGCGGGATCGAATTGGAGATGGAGGGTCCGTCATGGTCTGGGGACGGTGCGTCACAGCATCATCGGACTGAGGTTGTTGTCATTGCAGGCAATCTCAACGCTGTGTGTTACAGGGAAGACATCCTCCTCCCTCATGTGGTACCCTTCCTGCAGGCTCATCCTGACATGACCCTCCAGCATGACAATGCCACCAGCCATACTGCTCGTTCTGTGAGTGATTTCCTACAAGACAGAAATGTCAGTGTTCTGCCATGGCCAGCGAAGAGCCCGGATCTCAATCCCATTGAGCAGGTCTGGGACCTGTTGGATCGGAAGGTGAAGGCTAGGACCATTCCCCCCAGAAATGTCCGGGAACTTGCAGGTACCTTGGTGGAAGAGTGGGGTAATATCTCACAGCAAGAACTGGCAAATCGGGTGTAGTCCATGAGGAGGAGATGCACTGCAGTACTTAATGCAGCTGGTGGCCACACCAGATACTGACTGTTTCTTTTGATTTTGAAACCCCTTTGTTCAGGGACACATTATTTCATTTCTGTTAGTCACCTGTCTGTGGAACTTGTTCAGTTTATGTCTCAGTTGTTTAATCTTGTTATGTTCATACAAATATTTACACATGTTAAGTTTCCTGAAAATAAACACAGTTGACAGTGAGAGGATGTTTCCTTTTTTGCTGAGTTTATTAGCTAGATATTAGGTCAGTCATTAGCTAAATATTAGGGCTATAGTTTAAATATTTACCTGTCAAAGTGCAATAAAAAAAAACGTTTAACAGATTATGAAATGGCAGATCAGTCTGTTTCTCCATGCTGTGCTCTGTTGTCCCCGCACATGCAAAACTCCACTATGTCAAAGGCCTAGGGCAATGTTTTTAGACAATAAAATTATTCTCCCTGGGCTACAACACCAGTGCAATGCGAAATGTATTATTGTTATCAAGTGAGTACACACTTATTGTCTCTAGGCTGTAAACTGCAGTGATGTAGGCTAATTTGAATAACCGCTCAAACTTCCTGTTTTGTTTCATGCAGAAATAACTGCATACAGCCTGGGCCTGATTTTGCAACCATCTGGATCAGTTTGGGTCTATTCTCGACAGTTTCGAAGGTCCAGAAAGGTACATTAGCAGGCCACTCATATGGTGTATTTTGTCAGGATGTAGCCTATTGGTGTTAAGATAGGCCTACTACAGGAGAATATGGGCTTCTCCTTTCCAACTCCCCACCCGTTCTTAATGCTGTATCGTGCATATCTCACCTAATGGGCTATTAGTAAAGAAAATAAGTTGAAATAAGTGTCCAACAAGCTTTTGTAGTTTGGCTTCTCCTGGGACTCCACGAGATTGATTAGGAATAGCCGAGGTAGCAGAAAGGCCAGGTGCATAATTGTGCAACAGAACAACGAGGACAAGCTCAAGATATAGTTAGAAGCTACACTATAATACATCAACTCAATTTTGGGTTTATTACTGCAGTGAATATATCCAGTCAATTTACACAGCGAAAGAAAAAAATGTGATCAGATAGTCTGACGAAATCATAGGTAGCCTACTGTGAGCTCCCGAGGCTGCGCTACCCAGACCCCTGGCACACTACTCGAAAAGCTACCTACCCTATTGATTCCGTTTTTTTAAGGGACAAGGAATGTATCCTCCCTAGGCTACAACAACACAATATAATGAATAATGTCATTATTTTTTTCAAGTAAGTACAAAACTCTAGGTTCGCAAAGCAAATATAGTTGAATGAATACTCAATGTGTGTGTGTGTGTGTGTGTCAGTTCAATAAAGTCAGTTCAATAAAGTTGAATGAATAGTCAGTGTGTGTGTGTGTGTGCCCGCGCGCGGGGAGGGAGGGAGTGGGGACTCCTAACAACACTGGTTGTGACACACTTCCGTATTATTTTCTTTTAATTGCAAATTCAGCATGAATCTTTCTGAATTTGAAATAAGTGGGTAACTTTGATTAAATAACACTGGAAAGAATGTGTGTCTCTCACTGCGATATCGGGGTACAGAAAACAAACACCTTATGGTTGCCAGACACACACACACACACACCAGAGAGCAGGTTGATGCTCATTGTCAACACAACTCACACATATTTTTCCATGTAGTCTGACTGAATAGGCTCCATGTTAGGTGTGCTAGGCTACCACAGCCGGAATTCATGAATAGCCTATTACTGTATGGAAAGCATAGGCCTATCATTGTCATCGTCATAATCTCCAGATATTTCCAGTTTGCATCTTATTTGTTAGGTACACCATATACTCAAATTTTCTCAGGTCATGATAAATGGATAAATCCAGCGTTATTAGAGCGTTTTCGTTTAGTGTCTAGGCTATCTAGGTTACTCTGTCCAAGCCGCTCTTTTATCATGACTATTTTTACTGTAGCCGCAGCGCTTTGAGTAGCGGAGAGAGGCTGCCACTAGTGGCAGAAAACGTCACAGATTTTTCAACAAAAAAAAATCAACAAGAGCATCATTGCTTCACTGTGCCGCCCATTCCATTCCAACAATTGACCCAACCACATACCGCCTACATCCCTGATTTCGCCACATACCATTGCCCGGTGTTCCTCGTATTTTGAAAGAAAAAGGCATCCCCAAATTTCCACAATGGCAAGTAATGAAGACAAACCGGTGGCGAAAGAGGATGAGAATGCTGGAAGCTGGAAAGATTCTATCTTCAACCCAAGGACCGGAGAGTTTTGTGGGCGCACAGCGAAGAGCTGGGGTAAGAAAACCTGGACCGGGGCTGGGGCATAGCCCACTGTCGAAAACATTTTATTTTATTTGTATTAATATAATTGCAGGCTATTCGATTTGGATGTGCATATTGTCACATCCTAATATCGGATAGTAATATGATATTCTATCCACCCATTCATTCATGGTCTCTAGCATTGCGAGGCAATGGTGGCCTGATAGTGTGACAATGATTCTATTTCTGTCTCGTTGGTTTTGAAGCATCATATTGTCAGCCTCTCATGATGTGTGTGTGCGCGCGCGCGTACGTGCGTGCATGGTGCGTGTGTGTGACACCTTGTACATTTCAGCACTGATTAGCTCAAGACAGATGAATGAGACTAGCCCACCTTTAAGCATAATAATTAGAAACCAAAACCAGTGTATTTCCATTGAGACCACAAATAGACATATAGTCTACAACTCAAATACACGGTTTATGATATATAAGGTGAGCTATACCTTGTCTAGGTCTTCTTCGGTAACCCCCCAATTTGGAATTATAAACTATATGCAAATTATATTCATTCAGATTAGATCATACATTAAATGAATGTGCCCTTTTCAGAACAATTTGACCAGAAATCATCACTATCTGCCCTGTAGTGTATCGTACTACATCAGTAGTATGCAAAAAAAATCTGCAGTGTGTGGTTGTGTGTGTGCACGTGTATGTGCATGTGAATCCTCTGGAACAGACCAATTCAGGGCTAACAACCAGCTAGCATGATTATGTGAAGACCTTGATGTTAAAACCTTCACTGGTGTTACTAGTGAGATACACCACTGACACACACAGAAAATATGAAAGTATTCGCATTTATGGAATTTATCTCATCAATTTACACCAGTAATCTATGGTTACTTTGTAGATGGTGAGCAAGCTCGGCTAAATCTATGCGAGCTAGCAGCTAGCATTAAGACCCTGTATGGTGCTGTGCAGTGGGATGCTCCTCTCCTCTCTCACTCTGTCACAACACCTCCTGCCTCTACGCTGCATGGCGTGCCGACATTAGCACGCTTGTCAAGGTCAAATGGGTTTCCCCTTGATCAAGATGCAGGTGCATGATGGGAATGTGTTGTAGGAGAGTGGAGGGAGGGGGAGGTAGGACAGGGCAGGCAAATCTTTTGGAATCCTCTATTCTCTGCGGGTTATACGAGAGGTGTGGGCTGTAGGCCTCGTGTGTGGTGAACAACCTGATTGTCTGTTTGCATCGTAGGCCCAGTTCTTATGTTATAGCCCATGTCGTTCAATGGATTCATATGAATTGCTTACATCCATTATAACATTATATGGTCTCTGCAATAGACATTAATATGCATTAACATACATTACAGTTATGCAGGATTTGAATTATGTACCAATTCTTGGGGATGGGCTGGATCGAAATACACTGAGTATACCAAACATTAGGACTACTATACCCTGTTCAAAGGCACTACATCTTTTGTCTTGCCCATTCACCCTCTGAATGGCACACATACACAATCCGTGTCTCAATTGTCTCGAAGGCTTAAAAATCCTTCTTGAACCTGTCTCCTCCCCTTCATCTACACAGATTGAAGTGGATTTAACAAGTGACATCAATAAGGAATCATAGCTTTCCCCTGGATTCACCTGGTCAATATCTGTCATGGGAAGATGTTTTGTATAGTCAGGGGATATTTCTAAAGCTTATGGGTTGCTCAATGCCCAGCACCTAGCACCCATGGGCAGCCCTGTCATTTGATAAGGCTTCAGACTTGGACCTCTCAGTCAAAATGCAAGGCTGTTCTGTCATCTCTGATCATTCTGCCTATCATCATAAGAAAACAAAATGCGTACCTTTGCTCAACAAAATGTCGAGGCTGGAAATTGGTCCTCATCTATCCTTTCCTACCTATCCAGTTATTCACATGGAAAGCTGTCCTTATTGAAACGACTAACGTTTACATGGATGAATGATCTAAATACACGTTGATATGCTAATATGGCAGAGGCAGTTCACCAAACGACCCTCGTCTGATCAGGTGTGTAGACCTAGCTTTTAGCTCGGAGGGCTAACATAGTCTGGAATCGTGCTAATCTCTCTCTCTCGATCAATCTCTCTCTTTCTCTCTACAGGCCTCATTCTCCTGTTCTACCTGGTGTTCTATGCGTTCCTGGCTGGGATGTTCGTCCTCACCATATGGGTCATGCTGCTGACACTGGACGACTATGTGCCAAAGTACCGCGACCGGGTGCCACACCCAGGTGAGTAGCACCACAGGGAGATGATTTATTCAATCAATCAATCAACCAACTAACCAATCAATCAACCAATCAGTCAATTGGGTCAGATCGACAGGTGATTTATTATTGGGACATTTGTTGCGTACGAGGTCATTCTGAGGGAAAACGGAACTGAAATATCCAAGAATTGTTGTATTTTGCGGATTTGAGCACAAGCTTTGTCGGTTAAGGACAGGTAGTTAGCATTTTTTTTATCCTGAGAATCCTGTGGACTACGATTGGTCAATATTGCCCAGCACTATACAGCCACTGTTGAATGATGAGATTTCTGGTTTGACCTGTAATAGTAATGGCCAAACTCTTTATATACTGTCTGTTTGGCAACGCTTTATTTAAAGGGTACCTATATAAGGATGTGTTATGTATTGGTTATGAATGTGGTATGTATGGGTTATGAATGTGTTATGTATGGGTTATGAATGTGTTATGAAGCCCTAATGTTGGTATCCTTTAAATTAAGGGTTACTGTATGTTTCTGAGTTTACCACACAACATTGGTGACCCTGATTTCTTTGTGAGTAGATTTAACTATGTTTTAGCAGGTATTTTTCATGAAGGTAGTCGTCTCATACTGTACTCTCTGTTTCTTAGGGTTGGTCATCCGGCCCAAGCAATTGGACATGCTGTTTAACAGATCCCAACCTCTCCAGTTTGCCCCATATGTCCAGACCTTAGAGTCTTTCCTGCAACGTGAGTATGGTTTTTGTTGTCTCCTTGCAAAATCTGTGCCCTTTTCTCTCTCTCTAACTTGCCTTCTTTTTTCTCTCTCTTTCTTTCTCTCCTTTTTCTCTCTTTCTTTCTCTCTTTGTACTTTTCAATAATGCTTTATTGGCATATCTATGAAATACAATGTTGCGTTATGGGTCGTTCCAAAAATAAATGAGTGCCTTTTGAGCCCCTTTGACATTTTAAGTAGAACTTGTGCACACATTTTGAAAACGTAATAAATAAACTTAATAAATTCAATAATATGAATAAAGACTTGATAAAGTGCCCAAATTCAGCATTTTGACATCCTCTAGGAAGATTTTAACCCACTTAACCCCAACATTTCTCCAACGTTTCACCATCATTGTAAAGCCGTAGTTATTTTTGTTGCTTTGACAAAGTCATTTCTGAAGATTCTTATTTCTTTAATGTGATTAGGGATTCATTTCAAGGAAAAAAACAACAATCTTTCCCTCATTTTACGGTCTTCCCTGTTACGTGACCTGACCTCACATTTCAATATGGTGAAACTATTCCATTTAAAATATTTTTTTCAAAAGAAACATTAAACTATAAAATAGTCAAACCATAGTGAAAATAGTCAAACCATAGTGTAAAAGCAGCTGGTTCCTGTTGCCCTTAGATAGACGGGCTCTAAATATTTTCACAATCCCACATAACAAGCTACTGTATATTTCCACACTATGAGGTTGGAATGATACTGTGAAATTGTGAAAATGATGATAATGCCCTTTTTGTGTAAGATCTGTTTGAAAAGACTGCCTTAAATTACAGCCTGTCTTAGCGGAATGGAGTTATGGCCTGCCTGGTGACATCACCAGACGGTAAATTAGTTAATAAACTCGTCCCTTTTTCAGGTTATTGAAAAGGTTATTACATCCAATCAAAATCTTGCCCGATCATTCAAAATTCACCAGACCTCCAAGGGAGGTGTGACATTGACGTGATTTTGGAGGTATGGCAACACGAGACTAATAGACCAATAATAAAAAGTCATACAAGTCTGTCATTATCGTTTTTTTCTCAGATTACAATGACACGGAGCAGGAGAGGAATGTGGCGTGCACGGCGGGGGGCTACTTTGAGCAGGAGGGCGAGGTGGGCGAGCAGAGGAAGGCGTGTCAGTTCAAGAGGAGCGATCTGAGCCTCTGCTCCGGCCTGTCCGACTCCACGTTCGGTTACACCGAGGGGAGACCCTGTGTCCTCCTCAAAATGAATAGGGTACCTCCTCCTTTCCCTCTTCTCTTTGGATACATATTTGTGTCCCAATTCTCGTTCTTTCCAAACTGTGTACTTGCACACTCCCCGTCATCTAAAAGCATTGGATTGGTTTAAGCGTTGGCTGGATGGAGTTTCCACCATTGTTCAATCCTTTACAGGGAAGTGCACATTTTGGGAAAATGGTAGATAATTGGGATGAAGCCAATACTCACTAGACGCATGTCATTGACTTGATTACACTCCGCTCCTGATGAAGTGCACATTGGATAAGTGCAGACCCAATTAAATTCAGGGCAGTGCTGTGTAGTTCACCAGTCCCAATTCAAATACATTGTTCACGGACACATTCACAAGAGCCTTGCATGTATCAGTAGACGACATTAGCCAATAGTGGATTTCTCTCCTCCTCAATCTAGTTATTTCCATTTGCTTCCATTTGCTTTGTTACCATTCTCTATTATTATGTTTTGCTGTCCTTTTCACCCTCTCCTTATATATGTTTCTATCCCATTGGATTGCTCAGAGTAGACCACATTGATAACAATGATTTAAATCAGCCGATTGTGTGACTGCGGCTCTCTGATTTGTTGATTGGTTAATTGGTGTTCCGTTCACAGATCATTGGGCTGAAGCCGCGCGGCGATCCCTATGTCAACTGCACAGCAAAGGTAAGTGTCATCATGATTTCAGTATGTGTCTGTGTTTGAAGATAGTCATATACTCTGGTTACCTTTATATCATTTTTTTGTTATTCATTGTTTATGTTGACATTTGTGTTTTCTTTTTTTCCTGATTTGGTTTGATTTTGTTTTTCTGCGTGCTTCCAGTTGAAGCTTTAGGGTAAGCTTAGCGATGTGGAAGTGTGTATGTTTATACAGTATGCAAGTTACTACCTTGTGGAAATAACTTGCATTGTACGAGCAACTTACAGGGTTGTTTTGTTGTCTCCCCCCCTTTTTAAGTGCTCTATTGTGTTATCGGCTTGATTTTCAAGTTGCTTTTGCTTCTTTTGGTCCTGCTTGATGCAGCGTACCAACATTATATTAGGAACCTTTTAGAACCTACCAGTGTTATTATACGAACTGATTGACTCTGATCTCTCATGGATGCCAGAAAGAGTAGGTGTTGCTTAATGTAAAAGCTGATGGTTTTACATTACAGTGAATGCAGCTTTAGGAATATATAAAAAATCTTCGATAATATATTATTCTTGCATACTCATATGAACTTGTGTAGATCTGAAAAGGTTTGATAGGCGTGCGCAATATGGCAAAATTGACACACAACATATCAGAGGGCTATTACCAGGGGTGAAAGTAAGCCGGTCTGGCACAGAGTACCGGCAAATGAAATAGTGCAGGTACGGTGTACCGGTTAAATATGAGCCTATCACAATAATTAATACAAAGATGGCAGGAAAACTGTAGGTTATTACACAATAATGTATCAGTACCACTTGTCAGCCACACTCCAAAATGCGCTGTGGTTCGACATGAACACTAACACTTTGCGAAAGCAGAGAAGACTGGCCAGGACTGGGATGCGCACAGACAGCAGTGGACAGCAGTGGACGCATCAATCAATTCTGGCTTCAAGTGTGCCTAATGTAATGACAACTGTTGAATGTGATTAGCCTACACTTTTCAGTGTTTTAATAGGTGCTGGAACTATTTAGGCAAGTGGACGAACATGTAGCCTACTTTTTTGAAAATAATTTGTTTGACAATCAGATGAAAACGTCATGACTGGTTGTCTTCTTGCCCCATTGAAAGGTAAATACATTTTGACAGTTAAATGACATGTCTGAACTATTAGGCTCATTAAAAAAAAATGTGTGCGTGCGCTACATAGGAGGTCCCACACCGGGAATAAATAAATCTACTTTCACCGCTGCATTTTATCTACTGATGCAAGAATTTGGAAGACCATTGGATGGACGTATGGTTCATTCAGCTGTTCAATCCAACCCTTTCAGATCTATATGAAGTCCCAACAGTCGACATGGGATAGGATACACATAGTCTTGCTCTTCTATCATTTTTCTGTGTTGACTATTGTTCTTTCTCTTCCTCCTTTGCCTCTTCAGAGGGACACCCCCATACAGATGCAGTACTTCCCGAGTGAGGGGCGCTTCGATAAAATGTATTTCCCTTACTACGGCAATAAGCTTCATGTAAGTTTGGGTGAAAGGTCAATGTTTATCCATTTCTGTCTTGTCGTACCGGTTGGTGCTATATCGGAAAGCATTATTATACAATGATGCAAGAATTTGGAAGACCGTTGGATGAACAACAACAGTTTTTGTTGGTCAATTATCATTTTTTCCCCTTCTACTCCTTTGCCCCTCTTTTCTTTACCACCCTATGGCACTCTTACTGTGTCTCACCCTCCCTCTTTTTTGGCCCTGCCTTTATCCCTCTCTCCCCTCTCCTTTCTCTCTTTCTACTCCCATTCTCTCTCCCTCCCCACCTCTCTACCCCCGCCACCCCCCCATTCTCTGTCTGTAGGAGAGGTATGTGCAGCCCCTGGTTGCGGTTAAGCTGTTGCTGAACAAGGACGACTACAACACAGAGCTGACCATCGAATGCCGGATCGAAGGGTCTGACTTGCGCAACAACGACGATCGAGACAAGTTCCTGGGCCGTGTCACCTTCCGAATCACAGTCAAAGAGTAGGGAGTAGCGAGGAGGAGGCTAGTGTGGAGAAATGTGGTTCTGACCTTCCCCGGACGATTCCTATTAGAATAAAATGGGCCTAATTCCAAACCAATCCCTCCACCGTTGCTCCATATCCTAGGCGAGGGACATTCAAATCTGGTATTTTTCATACTGCCTTGGTAGTTCATTGACTGGCCAGATAGTCTACTCGTCTGGTGTTACAGGTCAGTCTCTGGTTAGGTGTGATAGGGAAAGCTTAAAAAACAGCAGTGCTGTGAACCCTGAATCCTGGATTTGAATAACTTTCTTTTAGGTTCTTGTTGACGCGATCTTGTATTTCTGATAGGGTTGGATATGTGTAAGCATAGCAAGAGTGCTAGATGGAGCAATTATCATCTAATAGAGGATACCATTCCTTTGAGATCTACAGTACGTCACACCCAAAACGGGCCTAGAATAGTGCCTAGTGGTAGGGGGGTGAGAGATCGGTTTGGGATTGGGTCAAAGAAGGATAGGGCAGTGATGTCATCAATTTTTAACTACTGTATCTCCTGGAAAAACCGGTAATCCTGCCAAATTCAATGGAACATCTAGTTCTCTTGTTTGCTTCTATGTTTACTATAATATGGCATCATCTTTTTCCTATCCTTCATTATCTCATTCTAGCAGGAGTCTTTCACGACTCACCAACCTAACGGCCATCATTCCCTTCTATTAGTCGGCTTTTGTTGTCTGACCCAGTGCTCTAGTGTTGATCTCGGATCAGAGCTTATTTTCTATTCCCAATGGTTTAGATTGGAGCTTAGATGTGGTGAACTGAACCTAGATCCATGCTTAGTGCCATGGGTTGGATCAACAGTCAGGAGTCAGCCTCAATCTGTATTTCACTTTCATCCATCCACTGCCAATACAATCATGTTTACAGTTGACCCTCTCACCAACAATTATTCCTCAAAATCACATAGGGACCACTAAATCATGAGGTCAGAGACAGTTGAACACTGTCAAACCGAGATGACCTCAACAATTAAATGTCTTTGAGAACCCTTTTCCTCTTGGGACCACATTTTGAACTTCGAACTTATAATAATAGGGAACTGTAGATAAGTATGTGTGGTGTGGTCTGAACACAACCCAGTCTTGTGCCGTCTGTCTGTCCGGCTGCATGTCTATGTGTCTGTTTACTTCACCCCTTACCTCGCCACTGTAATAGCCATCGTTTGGTGAGCGTTCAAATGCAAAATGGCTGCTGCGCAACGCCCAGGTGGGTGCTATACATTGATGGTGGATGAGGGGGAGTTATCCTACCACACGTACACACACGTACACACCACATCACTTATACGTGCCTCACGCACGCACACACCACCCCAACACACAACACACACACACGCAATGTAAAGCGCTTGGAGACCTGTGAGAAAGCGCTGTGTAAATGCAATCCATTGTATCTATGTACTGTATAGCCTTGTATGTATATGTACCTATCTTTGGGTTTGAATGCTTGTCTGTTTGTCTATATATTCTCTCTCCTACTCTCTACCGTCTGTGTCTGCCTTTCTCAATGTATATATTTAATGGATTCACACTGTATTTTTTTTCTGTCACAGAACACAATGTCTGAGCACTGTAAAGAAATAATTTAAACAAATATTTACAGGATGTGATCATATTCAAAGCTATGTTTATACAGTCTGAAATGGAACCTACATCTTGAAGGAACAACTTCATATGCAGGATGCCTTAAGACCTGTGCAACAATTATGGATTAAAAGGTGATTTGGGAGAAGAAAAAAATCGAACCTGTGGTCCACTTAAGTGTGGTTATTTATTGATTGTCCAGGTGCAAGTAACATGTGATATTCTACTTTTACCACAAGAGGGCAGCAGCATTAAGACAGAGATGTGTCGACTGAAGATTCCTTCCTTGCTTGCTGGAAGGAATCTTGCGATGGTGCCACCCAGTGGTGATATTTAGCATAGTAGTAACCTAATGGTTTGCTCTCAGGCGATAATTGTGTTTAATCACCCATTTTCACGAGTAGTAGATCATATGCATCAGCTTCAATTAAAGGAGCTTGGTTGGCAATTAGATAATTACTTTGATTACCATAAGTAATTTACCTTAAACAAACGGTGATATAGAGGAATACATTAATTGAAGGGGCTTGCTGAGAGAAATATGATGTTTCTTGCTTGCTATTGATTCCAGTCATCGTGACACTGTTTGTATGGATATTGGAGCAAACTAATATGTTCAGAACCTTACACATAAACCAGCACTTGCTAGCTCTATTGGCTACATGTTTAGCCAAGGTATTACACTACTTATATAGTAGGCCTATGTTCAAAGGCTGATGCAGGAATGTGATTACAACATAGAACATCAGGAAAAATAGGATATTGGTTTGGGGATAAGTACATTTCAATCTTGGAGGATAATGTCATGATCAGAAAAGCTTGAATTTCTAATGAATCAGTAAAATCCCTGCGACAGGCAATGGCGATACAATGTTGAACTCTACAACAGTTTGAGGCACTGTCCTTCACCATTAATAGCTGTCAATACCTGAGTCCCGCTCCTTAACAGATAATCTCTCTGCTTTTAGCTCTAGTTGCTTCTTCTACCTTTGTCACTCCCTTAATGGTCCTTAAGCCCCGCCCTTGGAATATCGTCTCTGCAGTAAGGGAGCGAAATGCCGCACTGGGGTAAATGTCAGGGATGTCCCCTCCACCCATTCTGTTTCACTCAAAAACGAATAAAAAACACACTGTTTTCTCTTTATACATCTCTTGCTCTGCTTCCTCTCCCACTCTTTCTTTTCTTTTCCATGTCTCTTTCACCCTGTGCTTACTCCCCTCCAGTAGTCTATTGATTTGGTCGCCTAAACAAATCTCAGGGTTGAGCTCTATTTTCCCCACCTATCCTTTTCAGTAGCTAAATGTCATTTTGTAATGCATTTATTTTGGGGCTCCCGAGTGGTGCAGCGGTCTAATGCACTGTATCTCAGTGCTAGAGGTGTCACTACAGACCCTGGTTTGATTCCAAGCTCTATCACAACCGGCCGTGATTGGGAGTACCATAGGGTGGTGCACAAGTCGTCCGGGTTAGGGTTGACCACCGCAGGTAGTAAGAAAAAACACAAGCTGTAAAAGACACATCTTTTTTTAATTCAAATAATTCAAGATTCAAGCAAGTCCCTGATAAATGTCTGACATTCCTACAGTAGCATATGTAATGTTTTTCTCTCATATTATATTTACAAGTATATTTATATTCATAGTATAATTAACACATTTACTGTAAAAACATAATACTGGTCAAGATCTGGAAAGTTTGTCAATTTAAAGTTATATGAAATAAGTCTTGAGACAAGACAAAAGGGAAATGTGATTTTTTTTGAACGTTTTGAAGGCTAGCTAGCAAACTAGATTCTAACTTGAGATTTGTACATATATCTCGAACTTCAGACAAATCACATCAATGGAAGCAATGTTCTAGTTAAAGTTATATCTCAGGGAGGAAGAAAGCCCTAAAAATTCACATTTTGGGGGTGCTGGTACAAGAACACATTGCTGGCCTAGCCCAACTCCTCTAAATGTTCAACTTTCTCTCTCTCCTCACAAACCAGGGCATAGAACCTTTCCAAACACAAGAGTTGAGCATTCTTCCAGTCCTGACTTGCACCTAATCTGTGGATTTCTCCCTTCTCAGTGCATAAATATACATATTTATATTCATATACAACACCGTTTTAAAATAAAACTAGATGCTGGACTGTGAAGTCCATCTGCTTGGAAATGTAGTGATTGACTTCACTGGGTTTAAAGGTGAAGAGTCACTGTAGGTAAGTAAATGTTACCTCCACCACATTTCATTTGAAATAATTTATGTTGGTAGAAATGATACTTTATTTGCTTTTGATTGCTTCCAGGTGAAATTTGTAATAAGGTGATGTGTCCCAAAAAAGTTATCACCTCTGCCTTTAGAGAGGCAAAAGGAATGTAGGGGGGTGGGGGGAGCGGAAGAAAAACATAGCCGTATCAAATAAAATTAATGCACCACAATCAAGGACGAGATCCCAACCATATTCCTGAACTAATTAATTCAGCATATCGTGCTCCATTGTGGCCAATGCCTAGGTTTGAGGGCTAGCACTGCTGTCTGCATATGCTAATCTTTCTGGTGCAGGTTGTATGTAACCAGAGGCCTGTATTTATCCATTAATCATATAATGTTTTTGTATCCACAATATTAATTTGTTGTATTTTACTCTTAGCGACCCCTGTTGGCCAGGAGGGCACTACTACATCATGTGAAACATCTGGGAATAGCTGCAATCTGAAGAGACAATACCAATCTTGGTAAAGCCACCTTTTACCCTCCTATTTGCTCTGCAGCTCAGGGGACATTTGGCTACTAAAATCAATGGCAACCAACCCGTTCCAGGGAAGGATACCTCCTCTCTCTCTCTCCTGCTGCTCTCCTCCCTTGTAAAATAATTATTGTGTGTCATTTTTTGTTGTTGTAATTTTACAGAACATGAGCGAATCAGTTGATGTGTTGGTGACATACTGGTATGTGTATATGTGCCAACTTTGGTTGCTCACAGCAGTGTGCATGTGCCAGACTTTCCCTCGTCGTCACCCCCCCCAGCGCACTCTTTCCTGTTGGGGTCATTGAGCTCGTCAAACAGTCCCGTTTCGATCATCTCCTGTTGCCATGGAATGGCCACGGCTCCCGTGCCAATCTCCTTGAAGAACTTCTCATCGTTGGCATCGAACACAATGCCCTTGATCTCAGAGAACTCAGCAATGTCGCCAGTGTCTTTGGCGTACACCACGTTGGGCTTGGGCACCCAAGGGGGGTCGATCAAACCAGCCTCCAGACGAGGGAAGTTGATGGCCTTGAACCACTCGTGTTTTCGGGGATCCTCGCCTCCTCCCCTGTAGAGGACAGAATTTTGACACTTCCGCATTAGGATCATACTGGCAGGTGAAGGCTAACTAGGCTTACTACACAGTTGACTAGTTGTTTTCAGAGTGCATTGGATAGTCTTGATTCTGCCTTTATCAATTGTAATGTAGGTAGTTGACTAATAACTGAGTTGAAAATCTATGTTGTATCAGCATGCAAGCATGTTTGCCATCAATAGGGTTCCATTTAAATTCCTGTCAATTCAGGAAGTACACTGAAATTCCAATTCAATAAGGAACATTTGGAACTGGGAATTGAATGGAATTGAAAAGGAATGGCCAACCCTTGCCATCAAGCTAGCCAGCTAGCCGAAACACTATTATCCCAGCAATGGTGAGCTACCTGACTTGAAAGGGCTGTTTCTTCATAAATGACAACACCAGTAGAAAATAGAGAATTGTTATTATTGCAAATATTAGTCGTAGCCTGGACGGACCGATGCTCTTACTTGCAGCCCAGGCGTTCATCAGTCTTCTTCTTGAGGAACTCCTGGATGAGGGCCTTGGTGGGCGCGTCAAAGTTCTTGTGCTCCCATGGGGGTTCATCATTGATGATGCGACGCTGCACCTCCTCCTTCTCCACCTTCTGCTTCCCGGATTCGGGACCCTTGAATGGGGTGTAGGCGGCCACCATCTCGTAGATGCTGCAGCCCAGGGCCCACCAGTCCACGGACGTCCTATAGGGAACATCCTGTAGGATCTCAGGGGCCATGTACGCTCCGGTTCCAGCCTGGGACGGGGTAGGGGAGGTAGGAGAGAGATTCAGGGAGTAGGGTAGAAAGATGAAGGAGACAATAAGAGGACAACTCATCATTGTACAGTATGTTTGAAATATACGTTTTAGTTTTAGTTTGGCACATTTTCTATACACACAGACAGACAGACACACACACACACATCTATATGGATAACCATGCACAATCATAGCATTACAAATGTGAGTAGTAACACATCCTGTGTACAAACCTGTGGTTTTGTACTGTGGAGCAAGGATCATCAACTTTTTCTTGACTAAAACATAATAATTTCAAACCTTGCTTTGTATACGATCACATGTATCTCTCTATTATGCGTGGGAATACTTGGGAACAGATTTCCAAAATTAAAATCACTTGGGGCTAATTTCCTGATGTTTTTACAGTCTTTTATGGCCAACAATGAACATAAAATAAAATACAAATGATTTATTTATTTTTGCTTAGAAAACTTGGGGGGCCAAATAAAACCCCCCGCGTGCCAAATTCGGCCTGCAGGCCACCAGTTGGGGAACCCTGCTGTAGAGGATGATACCTTCAAAGTGTGCTTGCTACCACAGCCCTATAAATTAGATCTTTAGCATGATTTCAAGGTTTCTCCTTGTACACTTATTTAAGAGGAATGGACTTGCCACTCCCATTCTTAAGTTGACTATTGACCCGGGGCTTAAATGCTAAGCACGGTGAAAGCACCTCTCCAAAACATGGATTGCATTGGATTTTTCATTTCATCAGCTATGGAATACTCCCTGTGATTGGTCAAATCAAAGCCCTCCAAACACCTGATTGGTCCAGCCTTGACGCAGTGAGGACATTGGCCAAACATCTGGGGGAAACTTTGTCCTCTAATTCCTTTACTTTTTTGTAGATCCAAGGGCAATGGACAAGGGAGAGATCACCTTGCTTACTCCATTGAGTACCTTGGGTACTCTGAATGACCTTTTCAACTTTTACTGTAGTAAAATGTAAGTCTAAATCACTTTAAAACTGCCCAACAATGTGGATATGTATGCTTTTACATGAAACTCCACAGGCAAAGTTATTTTTTGGGGCTCACTAATACATAGTCAAGAAATAACAACGCTACACATACATTCTTTAATGTATGGTTTACCTGATTTTACCAGTCTGATCAGGGAACAGATTTGTGTAATGCCTGCTAAGTAAGAGGCTTAGAAGGCCAAAGCCAGCCAAGCCTCTGGGGGGTTAGCCACAGCTCCCTGGTCTGCCAAGAAGGACCAGAGAAGATCACTGGATAATGAGCTTACTGGGATTCTATAGAGCCTGCAACTTACTCTTTGCCACTATTGACCTGCAGAGATGCCGCAATCTGTAAAACTCTCTAACGAATAATTTTACAGGAAAGCTAATGGTAGTCTGGTTCACATGATTGATACACGTACACACATCATCATAGGAACTAGCACAGGAAAATGTCTTCCACATATGCACTTTTCATCAAGTATCAGTTAAACACCCAGGTACCAACACAATTATAACAATTAACACAATTAGCCTTGTCTACTCTGAATCACCTAGACAACTTTGCAGTATTTCGTTTTTTTTATGTGTTATTTTTTACATTATTAGCCCAGAATGTTTTTGTGTTATTACATACAGCAGGGAATAACTTTTGGATATCAGAGCGGCGGTAACTCACCAGCATTACCAACATTACGACCAGGAATACGACTTTCCCGAATTGGATCCTTTGTCCAGGGCAGTTGAACTGATTCGGCAGGTAGCCTAGTGGTTAGAGCGTTGGACTAGTAACCGAAAGATCGAATCCCCGAGCTGACAGGGTAAAGATCTGTCGTTCTGCCCCTGAACAAGGCAGTTAACCCACTGTTCACTGGATAGATGGCAGCATTCGCGCAAAACTGAAAGCGTAAACCACCACATTTAACCATGGCAAGTCACCATGGTGACTGGGAATATGGCCGAATACAAACAGTGTAGTTATTCCCTCCGCAAGTCAATCAAACAGGCAAATGTCAGTATAGAGACAAAGTGGAGTCGCAATTCAATGGCTCAGACACGAGACGTACGTGGCGGTGTCTACAGACAATCACTGACTACAAAGGGAAAACCAGCCATGTCGTGGACACCGACGTCTTGCTTCCGGACAAGCTAAACACTTTCTTTGCTTGCTTTGAGGATAACACAGTGCCACCGATGCAGCCCGCTATCAAGGACTGTGGGCTCTCCTTCTCCGTGGACGACGTGAGTAAGACATTTAAGCGTGTTAACCCTTGCAAGGCTGCTGACATCCCTAGTCGCGTCCTCAGAGCATGTGCAGACCAGCTGGCTGGAGTGTTTACCAACATATTCAACCTCTCCCTGTCCCAGTCTGCTGTCCCCGCATGCTTCAAGATGTCCACCATTGTTCCTGTACCCAAGAAAGCAAAGGTAACTGAACTAAATGACTATTGCCCCATAGCACTCACTTCTGCCATCATGAAGTGCTTTGAGAGACTAGTCAAGCATCAAATCACCTCTACCTTAACTGCCACCCTAAACCCACTTCAATTTGCTTACCGCCCCAATAGATCCACAGACGATGCAATCCCGCCCTGTGCAACTGGGTCCTGGACTTCCTGACTTGCCGCCCTCAGATGGCGAAGGTAGGAAACAACAACTCCACTTCGCTGATCCTCAACGCAAGGGCCCCCGAAGGGTGCGTGCTCAGCCCTCTCCTGTACTCCCTGTTCACCGATGACTGCATGGCAATGAACGCCTCAACTCAATCATCAAGTTTGCGACACAACAGTATTAGGCCTGATTACCAACACCGTCGAGACAGCCTACAGGGAGGTGGTGAGGGCCCTGGGAGTGTGGTGTCAGGAAAATAATCTGTCACTCAACGTCAATAAAACAAAAGAGCTGATCGTGGACTTCAGGAAACAGCAGAGGGAGCACCCCCCTATCCACATCGATGGGACCGCAGTGGAGAAGGTGGAAAGCTTCAAGTTCCTTGGCGTACACATCACTGACAAACTGAAATGGTCCACCCACACAGACAGCGTGGTGAAGAAGGTGCCTAAAACCTTCACAAACTTTTACAGACGCAAAATTGAGAGCAACCTGTCGGGCTGTATCATTGCCTGGTACGGCAACTGCACCGCCCACAACCGCAGGGCTCTCCAGAGGGTGTTGCGGTCTGCCCAACGCATCACCGGGGGAAAACTACCTGCCCTCCAGGACACCTACAGCACCCTATGTCACAGGAAGGCCAAAAAGATCATCTAGGACAACAACCACCCGAGCAACTGCCTGTTCACCCCACTGTCATCCAGAAAGTGAGGTCAGTACAGGTGCATCAAAGCTGGGACTGAGAGACTCTCGGGCCATCAGACTGTTAAATAGCCATCAGTAGCACCTTAGAGACTGCTTCCCTATACTGTATATACATAGATTTGAAATCACTGGCCACTTAAATAATGGAACACTAGTCACTTTAATAATGTGTACATATTTAGCATTACTCATCTCATACGTATATACTGTATTCTATTCTACTCTATCTTTGTCTATGCTGCTCCGACATTGCTCATCCAAATATTTATATATTCTTAATTCCATTCTTTTGCTTTATATTTGTGTGTATTGTGTGTATTTTTTGTGAAATTGTTATATATTACTTGTTAGATATTACTGCACTGTTGGAGCTAGAAACATAAGCATTTTGCTACACCCCAATAACATCTGCTAAACACGTGAATGTGACCAATAACATTTGACTTGATTTGATTTGAAGAGATGCTTCTAAACTATCTGTTTTTTTTGTTCTTTGACTTGCAAACTCCTGTACTGTGTCTTTGATTGGTCAGATTTTTGAATCCTGGTTTGTTGGGAAAACAGACATGTTCCATAGAGACCATTCTACATTCTCAATAGGCTACATAAGTATAGCCTATCTTTAAATAGCACAAAGGGGCTGTACACAAGTTTAGGCAGTACCTAAGGAGTTGAGGGGCTGGACAGAATGTACAGACATGTACACAAACGATCCCAGAATCCCCTTTTCACTGTTGAGATCAGGGTTTGTTGCAAGAGGACACCCCTTGACATATTCCCCGCCCAAACCAACCAAACCCCCAACTTGACTTTCAACGCAGTCACTCAGCCCCCAAAATGTTCATCCTATAATTGGCTGGGCTATAATAACCACTAAGGATCAAATGGATTATATAATGAAGGCAGAGTCTCCTCTTGGACAGATCCTTAACGATCCAGTAAGCCCTCTCTCGATTTACAGCAAATGCTTCAGAGACAGAGAGAGGGTCCAGATAGAATATAAATGGGGTCAAAAGTCACTAACCCTAACCCTGGCAGGACCCCATTTCCAGGGAAAACATATTTAGCCCCATCATCTAATAGCTCATCCAAGGCAGGTATTAAAATGGTCAAAAGCTCCAGCCATCCATAGACTGTTCTCTCTGCTACTGCATGGCAAGTGGTACTGGTGCACCAAGTCTGGAACTAACAGGACCCTGAACAGCTTCTACCCCCAAGCCATAAGACTGCTACATAGTTAACCAAATACATTATATATACAAAAGTATGTGGACACACCTTCAAATGTGTGAGTTTGGCTATTTCATCCACACAGTTGCTGACAGGTATATAAAATCGACCACACAGCCATGCAGTCTTCATATACAAACATTGTCAGTAGATTGGCCTTACTGAAGAGCTCAGTGACTTTCAACGTGGCACCGTCATAGGATGGCACCTTTCAGTTTGTCAAATTTCTGCCCTGCTAGAGCTGCCAGGGTTTACTGTAAGTGCTGTTACTGTAAAGTGGAAACGTCTTGGAGCAACAATGGCTTGGCCGCGAAGTGGTAGGCCCCACAAGCTCACAGAACGGGAACGTTGAGTGCTGAAGCGCCTAGCGCGTAAAAATCGTCTGTCCTCGGTTGCAACACTCATTACCGAGTTCCAAACTGCAACGTCTGCAGAAGAACTGTTCGTCGGGAGCTTCATGAAATGGGTTTCCATGGCCGACTAGCTGCACACAGGCCAAGGACTACCATATGCAATGCCAAGCATCGGCTGGAGTGCTGTAATGCTCACTGCCATTGGATTCTGGAGCAGTGGAAAGGCATTTTCTGGAGTGATGAAACATTTCATGGTTCGGGCTTGGCCCCTTAGTTCCAGTGAAGGGAAATCTTAACTCTACTGCATACAATGACATTCTAGACGATTTTGTGCTTTGGGGAAGGCCCTTTCCTGATTCAGCATGACAATGCCCTCGTGCACAAAGTGAGGTCCATACAGAAATGTTTTTTTCAAGATCGGTGTGGAAGAACTTGATTGTCCTTCACAGAGCCCTGACCTCAACCCCATCAAACACCTTTGGGATGAATTGGAACGCTGACTGTGAGCCAGGCCTAATCACCCAACATCAGTGCCTGACCTCACTAATGCTCTTGTGGCTTGTGGCTGAATGGAAGCAAGTCCCCGCAGCAACGTTCCAACATCTAGTGGAAAGCCTTCCCAGAAGAGTGAAGGCTGTTATAGCAGCAAAGGGGGGACCAACTCCATATTAATGCCCATGATTTTGGAATGAGATGTTTGATGAGCAGGTGTCCACATACCTTTGGTCATGTCGTGTAGCTACCCGGGTTATCTGCATAGACCTTTATTGAACTAACTCTTTGCACATACGCTGCTGCTACTGTCTATTATCTATCCTGTTGCCTAGTTACTTTATCCCTACCTATACAATGAGTGTACAAAACATTATGGACATCTTCCTAATATTGAGTTGCATCCCCCCAACCCCATTTGTCCTCAGAACAGCTCCAATTTGTCGAGGCACATAATCTACAAGGTGTTGAAAGCATTCCACAGGGATGCGGGCCCATGTTGACTCCAATGTTGAGCGTGAAAACCCCAGAAGTGTTGCAGTTCTTGACACAAACCGGTGCACCTAGCACCTACTACCATACCCAGTTACAAAGACACTTAAATATTTTGTCTTGCCCATTCACCCTCTGAATGGCACACATACACAGTCCATGTCTCAATTGTCTTAAGTCTTAAAAATCCTTCTTTAACTTGTCTCCACTGATTGAAGTGGATTTAACAAGTTACATCAATATGGGATCATAGCTTTCACCTGGATTCTCCTGGTCAGTCTATATCATGGAAAGAGCAGGTGCCCTTAAGGTTTTGAACACTCACTGTATGTACATATCAACCTCAATTACCTTGTATCCATGCACATCGACTCTGCTAACCTGTGTATATAGGCAAGTTATCTTTACTCATTGTGTATTTATTCGTCGTAATATAATTTTTTCTATTCCTTTTCTATTTTCTCTCTGCATTGTTTGTGAAGGGCTCGTCTGTAAGCATTTCACTGTTAGTCTACACCTGTTGTTTATGAAGCATGCGAGAAATACTCTTTGATTTGATTTGACAATACCATGGTCTTATCATAAACTCACCCACTCCCTCTCCCTAATTTACTGCTCATCCTTTTAGTGAGACATAGCGTGTCGCTTCTGATCACATATGAAAACGTTAGCCTGACTTTTAAATTAAAGCTGTGGCTGACATGTCAGTAAGGCATCATTGACAATTCATCAGAAGTCCTTTGCAAATACATTAGAAGCTACAGACATGTTAACCATTGAAATTGTCTAGAAGAAAAAGAAACGCACACCTATTTAGGCGAGGTGCTGGCTAGCGGAGTAGAAAACTTGAAAATAAAGGAGAGGGAACTCTAGGAGCTCAGAAGCAAAAATGTAATATCCAACGTTTCGACAGCCGAAGCTGTCTTCATCAGGGTATAATGATGAGTAATAATGATACCCTGATGAAGACAGCTTGGTTGTCATTTTTCTGCAACCTTGCTATCAGATCGCAATCGTAAAGGACCCTTTCACGTCTTCAACTCTCTGTCTTATTTCCTTCATTGTCATGACATTCTCATCATTTCTTCATTCTCCGAAACACAACCCAACCTGCTTCTTAACACAGCGCGCATCCAACCCGGAAGCCAGCCGCACCAATGTGTCGGAGGAAACACTGTACACCTAGTGACCTGGTCAGCATGCACTGCACCCGGCCTGCCACAGGAGTCGCTAGTGCGCGATGAGACAAGGATATCCCTACCGGCCAAACCCTCCCTAACCCGGACGACGCTAGGCCAATTGTGCGTCTCCCCATGGACCTCCCGGTCGCGGCCAGCTGTGACAGAGCCTGGGCTCGAAACCAGACCACTGCGCCACCCGGGAGGCCTCGTGCTACCGACTTTTGATAGTTTCCCATTGTCACAGTCAACTACAAGTTCTTAAAAAATCCAACTTCAACAGGCTTACCTTCTGGGAGATGGTCTTTCCGGCGGGCAGCTCCACGGCCAAACCCAGATCAGAGAGTCGGCACTGGCCAAAGCTGTCCAGCAGCACGTTCTCTGGCTTCATGTCACGGTATATGATATCCATTTCATGCAGATGAAGGATGCCTGTGCAGATCTGTGCTGTGTAGTATATGATACGTGGCATCTCGATACCCTTGGTCTTCTCACTGACGTAATAGATGTGGTACCTGAGGTCACCGCCGTTCATCAGAGTCATGACAAGGCACAGATGGGTCTTGGTGTCGTAGGCGTAGGCCAGGTTGACAAGGAACAGGCTGTTGACCTTTTCCAGGATCTGCTTCTCCAGCAGGGCCATCTTCTCACCATGTTTCTTCTTCAGGCGTTTCTTGCACAGCTTCTTGGAGGCGTACATCTGGCCTGTGTTTTTCACCTGTACGGCACATACCTGGACAGAGGGAGGCCATGGGTTAAGAGGACTCCTGAATACCTCAGGAAAGCTCCCTAAGGGTTGTATAAATGGCACCTCATGACACTAAGCTTTGATACTGCCCCTGTGCTCTAACAAGGAGACATTTAGTTTTTATTGACAATTCTCATCTTTCGGAACAACTCGATAATGATACAACCTTGAAAGTATGCATAGAAGAGTAAGGTGTGATGAAACTGATAAAAAATTAAGATCTGTGGATCAACTTTTAGAGAGAGAGATTAGTTCTTTGCAAAGACAAACTGAGGTGCTAACTGAGGTGTATTTTGTACTAATAGACACTGTGCATCAGTGAAACTATGGGAAAGACTACATTGGATTAATCGTTTATTTTGTGCATAGTTCTTGTGTGCATTTTCCTGTTGTCACAAAGGTTTTACATATTCATTAAATAGATAATATTGCCGATAAATATTACTGACACATTTTGCACGTCGCCAAGACATGCTGCTAGTCTATTGGTTTGTACATGCTTACCTCTCCGAAACCTCCCTTGCCCAGAGTTCTGAACTCGTAGAAGGTTTTATCAGTGATGGGCTGCTTCTCGTACTCCTTCCACTGCAGAAATTTGTCAAAGAAGGGGCTAGTTTGGTAATCCGTGAAGGGTTTGCCTTTCAGAAACTCCCGTGTGGCTTCCTTCACCTTAACATTGATCACTTCATCAAAGTCATTGTCCGTCACTGCCTTGCACTTGTCGGCGACCTCCGCAGTGAGGTAGGTCAGGAAGTTCTTGGAGGCGTCCTTGCAGAACTTGTTCATCATGTTCGTCCTCTGCTTGTCCTTGTCAGCGCCTTCCGCCAGATCCCAGTCATTCAGCTCGTCCAGGAACTCAGCGGCATTGATGTACTCTGGGGTAGCAGTCAGGAACTGCCGGAAGAACTTCTTGCCGATCGGCTGCCTCTCGCAGAGCGACTCAAAGTTCTTATCCACAGTTTCCCTGATGGCGGCACACTGCTCGGCCTTAGGTAGTGACAGACTTCGGCGACGCTTTTTCATCTCCTTGTCGTCGCCACCCTGGGCTTTCAGGTAGGCCGTGTTGGCCACCAGGTTATCCAATCCCCCCATGTCACACATCTTGGCGGCTTTGTCTGATCTGTCCCACCTACGTGACTGGGTTCTTCAGCGGTTCCTTCGGATCCCTTGCTCGGTGCAGTGGGCTTCTGAGTGTGCGTGTCTGTGTGCGTGTCTGTGTGGGTGTGCGACTCACTCCAAAGCCAGGGTGTGAATGAGCGACTACACCACACGTACCTGCAGACCTAAGACACACTGACACACCCAGTAATTACTCATTCAGAATTAAATACCTGGGAGGGATTTTGACTTAAGGATATTTGTGTGTTCTATTTGTAGATGCTGGTCACGGAAAGGGAATCGTAAGAAGGTTCTCTCCTAAGAGGCTTTATGGCTCTCTATATTTGGCCCGTTGTCGACCTGTGACTTGCGGGGCCCATTGAGTTCTGTTGACTAAAAACTAAGGGCGAGATGATGTGAAGAAAGAAGAAGATCTGTCTGCACACACTCATACACACAAACAACACACATACTCACTAACACATCCCTCATCCACATGCCCTTTTGTTTTCCACAAACCAACATTTATTGAAAACGAGGGATCAAGAGTTGTAAGTAGAGTAGACTAAACAATGGCCTTGCAAAGAACCAGGTCAACAAAGGTAGCTCTCTTGACTTTTTCTCTCTCTGTCTCCCAGTATCAGCAGTTCACTTCAGAGAGCTTACTCGTAATCTGATTGCCTCTCCTTCCTCCCCACCGCTCTCTCTCTTTCTCTCTCTCTCTCTCTCACGCACACGCGCACACACACACACACACACACACACACACACACACACACACACACACACACACACACACACACACACACACACACACACACACACACACACACACACACACACACACACACACACACACACACACACACACACACACACACACACACACACACACTGAACTCAGAGCACAGAGACACATTGTTGACTGCATGGGACAACTTGTTCTTCATTTGAGCTAACATACAGAAACATACAATTATTTGCATCTGTTTCTTAAAACTCCTCACATAGTTTAAAACATTCTAAATGTTCTATTTATCTCATAATATAGCTATACTTTCCCACATATACCCTTACAATGAATATGACAGTTTATCCTCTTATGAAAATGTGAAAGTAAATGTTAAACCTTGAGCACTCTTACCTCCCAGGGCTCCTCTGGCCTCAGCCATGTGACAGGCTAAATGGGGGATATCAGATCGGCAACAGATCAGAACGATTCATATCGTTTGGGAATGATTGAACATTTTTACTGTGGAGCCAGAACAGATTGATCTCCTAATGATCCCTGTTTGCTGTGTCAATGTCACTTAAATACAGTGAACCACGTGGACATGATATTGATGTTGCTCATACAGGCATTTTGCCAAACCAAGTATCAAATACACTACATGACCAAAATAATGTAGACACCTGCTCGTTTAACCTCTCATTCCAGAATCATGGGCATTAATATGGAGTTGGTCCCCTCTATGCTGCTATAACAGCCTTCACTCTTCTGGGAAGGCTTTCCACTAGATGTTGGAACATTGCTGATGGGGCTTGCTTCAAATCATTCACTAGAGCATTAGGCACTGATGTTGAGCGATTAGGCCTGTCTCGCAGTCGGCGTTCCAATTCATCCCAAAGGTGTTCGATGGGGTTGAGGTCTGGGCTCTGTGCAACCCAGTCAAGTACTTCCACACCGATCTTAACCAACCATTTCTGTTTGGACCTTGCTTTCTACACAGGGGCATTATCATGCTGAAAGAGGAAAGGGCTTTCCTCAAACTGTTGCCACAAAGTTGGAAGCACAGAATCATCTAGAATGTCATTGTATGCTGTAGCTTAAAATGTCCCTTCACTGGAACTAAGGGGCCTAGCCTGAACCATGACAAACATCCCCAAACCATTATTCCTCTTCCACCAAACTTTACAGTTGGCACTATGCATTGAGGCAGGTAGAGTTCTCCTTGCATCCGCCAAAACCCAGATTTGTCCATCAGACTGCCAGATGCTGAAGCTTGATTCATCACTCCAGAGAAAGCATTTCCACTGCTCCAGAGTCCAATGGTCGGCAAGCTTTACACCACTCCAGCCAACGCTTGGCATTGCCCATGGTGATCTTAGTCTTGTGTGCGGCAGCTCAGCCATGGAAACCCATTTCATGATGCTCCCGACGAGCAGTTCTTGTGCTGACGTTGCTTCCGGAAGTGATCCAGTTATAAAAGATTCCCGTGGAAGTAATTGGACTTTCTGCTTACGTCCTGAAAGAAGAGGACATCCAAAGTTGTGTACTTTTTAGTTGTTTGACATTACATAGTAGTGCAAGGATAAGGGACATTGTTAATAATGAACATTCAGGCCTAATTAGCCATTCAAAGGAAAATAATTTTACTGCGACAATGTGCGGACTACTTCTATTATTTAGTCCCCTCATACAGACTGCATCAACACAGTAATGGGTGTCATTTTTAATTTTTGTTTGTTTGTTATTGTGATATCTGAGATAAATGCTGTAAGACTGCGAGGTTGTATTGCTATGTTTTCATTGGTTGTCTTCAAGTTAGGCTACACGTGCACGTGAGGTAGGTTACAGTAGGCTATTCTGTGAACTGTGAAATTGTGCCTGTTGTGTTGTTGCCTAAAACTGACAATATATGTTCATTATTTTAAAGCAGAGCTGTCTTTTCATTACTACTGCCTTGGGGTAGGGGGTCTAACCTGTCTTAGGTTTTGGGATGTATTGCAGGTGGATGCTCCATGATATTAACCACATCATCTGAGGGGCTGCATACAGTTAGTTATTTTTAACTGTTCACCCTATACTATTAGGAAAGGTGCCACTACTACTAAATACTGGGGTGAGGTTAAATGTGTTGGGCAACAGGGAATCAGCTCTGTTTGTCTGAGAAAAACGGAGAAAAACCCTACAAGAAAAGGTATTTCCTACCTGTTACATGTGGTTGTTTCAGGTTGTGTATTCATTGTCGTTTATGTATTGCCTTGGAATCAATTCCAATACCAATGTTAGTCCATTATTGCTTGTTAAATGGCTTACAGAAACAAAATAACAAAATCCCATCTTTGCTAAATACAGTGCATTCGGGAAAGTATTCAGACCGCTTGACTTTTTCCACATTTACATAAGTATTCAGACCCTTTGCTATGAGACTCAAAATTGAGCTCAGGTGCATCCTGTTTCCATTGATCATCATTGAGATGTTTCTACAACTTGATTGGTGTCACGCCCTGACCTTAGAGAGCCTTTTTATGTCTCTATTTTATGTCTCTATTAATATTTCTATGTGTTGGCTGGGTATGGTTCTCAATCCGGGACAGCTGTCTATCGTTGTCTCTGATTGGGAATCATACTTAGGCAGCCTTTTCCTCTTTTGTCATTGTGGGAAGTTGACTTTTGTTAGTGGCACTATAGCCCTGTAAGCTTCACGGTTGTTTCTTCGTTTGTTATTTTGTTGGCGACATTTTAAATAAAAAAGAAAATGTACACTTACCACGCTGCACTTTGGTCCACTACTTTCGACGGCCGTGACAATTGGAGTCCACCTGTGGTAAATTCAATGGATTGGACATGATTTGAAAAGGCACACAACCTATCTATAGAAGGTCCCACAGTTGACAGTGCATGTCAGAGAAAGGAAGATGGCGGAAGTGGATGCTGAGTTCGAATTAAGCAGCGCGTCAAGTCAATTTTGTGAAGACGAATGTTCTGAATGGACAACATTAATATTGAAAACTGGAACAAAAGGAAATTGTCTAAAATTGGAGTGCAGGATACATGTGTAAATGATAATGAATCGCTTCTTGTTGGGATGCGTTTGTTGGGTAAGGATGCGTATGTGGGAAACTCGTTTGAGGTGTCGAAAATGGTGATGTATGTGCTTGGAAAAGTGGAGTCTGTCCGAGTGACCAGGAGTGGTCTTATTTTGATTCATTGGATTTCTGATGAGCAGAGGAAGATTGCAGTGGGCCTTAAAAGAATCCGGACAACAGAAGTTTTGTGTTTTGAACTTTACGTAATAGAACACCCATCAAAGGAGTCATCTCAGAGGTGACGACTGATGTTCAGGTTGAATACCCGAAGAGAATCCCTGGTGTTGTTGGCTCCCGGCGTCTGACCCGCTTGGTGAATGGAGAAAAAGCAGAAAGTCTGTCGGTCCTGTTGTTTTTTGATAAAGAGCAAATACCTACGCATGTGAAGCTTGGTTATGTAAGATACACCATAGGAGCTTTCGTCCCCAAACCACTGCAGTGTAAGAATTGTAAAGGATTTGGCCATGTTTCAAGTGTGTGCAGACGAACGGAGTATACTGAAGAACGGTGTGTAGAAGGATGACGGTGTTGCAAATGTGGTGGTGATCATTATCGTGAGTTCATGGAGTGCCCTGTAAGGGTGAAGGAAATTGTGGTGGCAAAAGTTAGAGCGGTCAATCGAATCTCCTATGTGGAGGCGATTAAAATAATTGAGAAAACAAGTGCTAGTGAAGAGATGGTAGTGGATACACCTCAGCGTGTAGTAAGTGTTTTCTGCCAGACAAAACATACCCTGTGTGTTAAAAAGGTGGATTTTGTTTTGTTCATTGCCACAGTTATAAACTGTACAGCACAAGTCTCAAAGAAGTTGAAGAACCTAGACATTATTGTGGCTGCAACAGAAAAGTTTTTAGGATTCAAGGATTTTACATCGAAAGACCTGCAAGGGTTACTGGCACCGGAAGACCCTGCATCCCAGGTTCCCCTTGAGCCTGTGTAGGGATCAGATCTGTTTTATTAATTTATTTATTTTTGACAGAAAAGTTGTTTGATTTATATTGTTTTTTTTGTTGGTAGTTTTGGTAGTTCAGGTTTTTTGGGGAGTCCTGTTTCCATCACGCATAGTAGGTTGTTGGGATGCACATTAAATTGTGTGATCACCAATATACAAGAGAAGAAGAAGAAGAAGAAGAAGAGGAACATATCAGAGCAAAAACCAAGCCATGAAATCAAAGAAATTCTCAGTACAAGCGCCGAGACAAGATTGTGTCGAGGCACAGATCTGGGGAAGGGTACCAAAACATTTCTGCAACATTGAAGGTCCCCAAGAACACAGTGGCCTCCATCATTCTTAAATGGAATAAGTTTGGAACAACCAAGACTCTTCCTAGTAGAACTGCAAAAGTGTTGCTCTCCACTTTCTGGAGGACCGAGTTTTGAAATCAGTGGAATTAGAGTATGATAGCTAAGGAGATGGAGAAAATTCTGCCATTTGATTGCAAATATGCAGAGGGAGTCGAAAAGAGAACACAGAAGGCTGTTGGACAAAACACCTGTCTCCGGATTACATCTTCAAACTAAGGGCAATCATGGCATCTGTGACAGAGGACGAAGCATCCATCCATAATTCATCCTGGTGAATTACTGAATCGTTAGGGTAAGATAGTCTAGCTAGCTACATTTTCAGATACTACACGTTTCTAATTTGTCAGAAAGTAATTTTCATTTCAAGTTAAAGCGTATTGTTAGCTAACGTTAACTGACTGGCTCGCTAGCTAACGTTACGTATGTAATTCAATTGTTACTAGCAGCACAATTGCAGTCACCAACGTTCTGGATAACATAAAAAGCCTAACCAGCTCTGCTAGTGCGAGTAAAATGGTCAGAGTGAGCTGTTCATTTGTGTCTGGAAGTAGCTAGCAAGCGAGCCAACATTAGCCAGTTAGCTTGGGTGTTTGACTGCTGTTGTTAGGTCAGAACGCTCGGATCAATTCTACTCCTTGGCCTTGAGCGAAAAGCTCTGAATTTACGAATGGACAATCTGACAACGCTCTGAGTTTACGAACACCCAGAGTACACTCTGGCACTCCAGATTGAATTTACGAAAATACCCATAGTATAAACCAGCCTTTAGTCTTGAAGTCTTTGGTTGTTTAGTACATGGCCTCACATGTGAGTCCTTAAAGAGATGGGTGGGGCTAAGGCTTAAGAGGGTGTGAATGATGCTGAATGGGTGTAAACAAAGAATAGCTCTCCAGTACGTTTACCAAAACATTTAAGGGCCATTTTCTCAGAAGTGAGGTACAAGTTTATAAACTTTCAAAGCAGAATTGCTTTTCCATTGTTCCTCAACTGTAGTGTATGATATACAATTTTCTCTACTTTTATCCAATGTAAAAAAAAAACATTTCACATTTTGCTACATAAGACCGAATTGAGCCAGCTACATTTTAGGTATTGATGGATAGGCTGTGTAGGCTGGATAGGCTGTGTTTCCACTGTAAAAATTCATGGCGTTACTGCTAAAACCAGCATTTAGTTGGTCTTAAATATCCCTATCAGCGCTGCATGAAATTAGCACTTTGGATCATGTTTTTAAGGACACACCTCAAATATTTCCACCCCGGCCATATAAGACTGGTGAATTACTGAATCGTTAGGGCTGGAAAATGCCATTGTGCCAGTTTTTACATGACTTGCAAACTAAAGTGCGTTTGACACTAGCGCTGCAAAATAATTTTATAGGCATGTTTTTTCACATCCAGTGTCCAATGTCAAAAGCTCTCAGTTTCCATGTTATTCCCATTTAACAGCCTTTGAATGTTTAAAGTGTCAAATCCCCCCAAAAAAACATCTCATGGTGCTTTTCCACCTATAGACTTACCCCCACACCAGGGTGTCACCAGTGTTTAATGTTAATGTCAGCTCTAGTGTTTCCATCAGGAGTGTGACACTAAAGACATGTGGCAAGCAGAATCAACAATCTCTGCATCATTCAAGACCCTTGCTTTGTGAGAAGGTGTTAAAGTTCACAGTTAGCCATTCTTATGTAAATGCTCCAAGTCAATGCAGGTCCGCCAGAGCCATGGTCCAGTGAGACACGGGTGCCGGCCCGGCGAAGATGGAAACAGAAAAGTCTGAGCTTTTTGAATAAAACACTGGGGTAAATGCTCAGTGGAAATACGTGTGTTTAGTATGTCACATACAGTGGGGAGAACAAGTATTTGATACACTGCCGATTTTGCAGGTTTTCCTACTTACAAAGCATGTAGAGGTCTGTAATTTTTATCATAGGTACACTTCAACTGTGAGAGACGGAATCTAAAACAAAAATCCAGAAAATCACATTGTATGATTTTTAACTAATTAATTTGCATTTTATTGCATGACATAAGTATTTGATCACCTACCAACCAGTAAGAATTCCGTCTCTCACAGACCTGTTAGTTTTTCTTTAAGAAGCCCTCCTGTTCTCCACTCATTACCTGTATTAACTGCACCTGTTTGAACTCGTTACCTGTATAAAAGACACCTGTCCACACACTCAATCAAACAGACTCCAACCTCTCCACAATGGCCAAGACCAGAGAGCTGTGTAAGGACATCAGGGATAAAATTGTAGACCTGCACAAGGCTGGGATGGGCTACAGGACAATAGGCAAGCAGCTTGGGGAGAAGGCAACAACTGTTGGCGCAATTATTAGAAAATGGAAGAAGTTGAAGATGACGGTCAATCACCCTCGGTCTGGGGCTCCATGCAAGATCTCACCTCGTGGAGCATCAATGATCATGAGGAAGGTGAGGGATCAGCCCAGAACTACCCGGCAGGACCTGGTCAATGACCTGAAGAGAGCTGGGACCACAGTCTCAAAGAAAACCATTAGTAACACACTACGCCGTCATGGATTAAAATCCTGCAGCGTACACAAGGTCCCCCTGCTCAAGCCAGCGCATGTCCAGGCCCGTCTGAAGTTTGCCAATGACCATCTGGATGATCCAGAGGAGGAATGGGAGAAGGTCATGTGGTCTGATGAGACAAAAATAGAGCTTTTTGGTCTAAACTCCACTCGCCGTGTTTGGAAGAAGAAGAAGGATGAGTACAACCTCAAGAACACCATCCCAACCATGAAGCATGGAAGTGGAAACATCATTCTTTGGGGATGCTTTTCTGCAAAGGGGACAGGACGACTGCACCGTATTGAGGGGAGGATGGATGGGGCCATGTATCGCGAGATCTTGGCCAACAACCTCCTTCCCTCAGTAAGAGCATTGAAGATGGGTCGTAGCTGGGTCTTCCAGCATGACAACGACCCGAAACACACAGCCAGGGCAACTAAGGAGTGGCTCCGTAAGAAGCATTTCAAGGTCCTGGAGTGGCCTAGCCAGTCTCCAGATCTGAACCCAATAGAAAATCTTTGGAGGGAGCTGAAAGTCCGTATTGCCCAGCGACAGCCCCGAAACCTGAAGGATCTGGAGAAGGTCTGTATGGAGGAGTGGGCCAAAATCCCTGCTGCAGTGTGTGCAAACCTGGTCAAGAACTACAGGAAACGTATGATCTCTGTAATTGCAAACAAAGGTTTCTGTACCAAATATTAAGTTCTGCTTTTCTGATGTATCAAATACTTATGTCATGGAATAAAATGCAAATTAATTACTTAAAAATCATACAATGTGATTTTCTGGATTTTTGTTTTAGATTCCGTCTCTCACAGTTGAAGTGTACCTATGATCAAAATTACAGACCTCTACATGCTTTGTAAGTAGGAAAACCTGCAAAATCGACAGTGTATCAAATACTTGTTCTCCCCACTGTATGCCATTTAGTTCATAAACAAAATTCAAGCACTATTTGCATGCTGTTCTGAATATGGCATCTTGCCTTGTGTATTTGGCTATTTTGTCAGACATGCCCCAAATCCCCAAACTGATGCTCTTACCCTGGGGCCACCTTACACTGTCAGCCTACTTCTAACGTCACTCTGCCACTCTCTCCATTACTGCCAATTAATACACCAGGGCCAAGCTGTGTTTGTGTAAAGATTCACTAGCTTTCTTTCTCATTTTCAGCATCTCAGTTTCTCTGTTTTTTCACTCTCTGTCTGTATTCTTACAGGGGCAACTACATCTGTCAGTGGCCACACAAAAGCTGACTTACAGCAACCCCATAGTTACAACGGATAACGGGCCAATGTTCCAATGCTCTAATTCAAACCTAATCAATTGATTAGTCATTAATGATGCCACCTACAGGGGGATTTCATGTTTACCCCTGCGACCAGAGGCAGGTGACGGGGGCAAATTACATCATCATTACTGGTCCCATTGGTTGGCAGAAACCTCAACCTAAGGCTATGGAGCTATATAGGCTAATTCAGTCCGATAAACCTAAGTTAATATGAGCTTATCCACGCCCAAAGTGTCCCCGGCTCCCAGTGCAGTGCGTAAGACCAGGGAGTAAACGTCTTTTCCATGGCTAGTACGCTCTAGCTAGGAGCTGCGGCCCCCGTTCTCTCCAGTGTCACGTTGTACACAAGCCAATCACTTGCCCATGATGCACTTAAGTGGGGGTAGTGGGGGAGAGCCTGTGTCAGTGCCAAAGGTTATGCTGTTGTAACAGACATTGAAGCTACGGTGGATGCCTTTAACTTTGACGTTTGCATAGACTTGGGCAGATGTCCTTTTATGCTGATTTAGCATACGCAGACACAAATTCCTGTAGAAAATCTGTGATATTTTCTTAGTGGTATATCATGTAATATTACGTATGTTATGTTATTGATATGTTATTAATGAAATTGAACATTTTGCTCTCATGAATATAACTACAGATGCTAAGAGGTCAGTTTACGTCCTTTCACAACAAATGGATTGTTGGTAGAGCATGGTGCTTGCAACACCAATGTTGTGGGTTCGATTCCCACTGTGGCCGCCTATATGAAAAATAATTTCAGGAGTAAAAATTTGCATAAAGGGATACCTCAGAATTTTGGCAAGGAAGCCCTTTATCTACTTCCCCAGAGTCAGATGAACTTGTGGATACCATTTGTATGTCTCTGTGTCAAGGATGAAATTAAGAGGTATTTTTGCGAGCCAATGCCAACTAGTTAGCAATTGCGCAAGCGCTAGTTAGGGACTTCCTTCAAACTGCACTGTTGGCTGGCTGGAATAAAAACCACTATTGGCTGCCTGGCTGCTGTCTGGTTGATCGCTGCTAGCTGTCATCTTCATCTCAACCAATTTGGATCTCGATGCGCTGCTACCGGCTACCTCCTTTTCCTCCTCTACCTGTACTGCCACTGCCTCGATCGGCTGATCAGGCTCATTTTTTATTTTATTCACTGCTTTTCTCGATTTGGCTAACTGAGATTGATCATTTTTATTCACATACTGTAGGTATATTTGAGATTTGAAGTGGATTCTTTGCAGGATATATTTTCAAAAAAGGGAGTGCTGCCAGAAACGGCTTTTAAATGCCAGTAACCAGTCGGATGTCAGGAAATGACTCACCTTTCAACACTAAGCACCACATCTACAAAGGATATAGCCCTGTATGGACTAGCTAACGATATGCTCTTGGAAAACAAGCTTTTGAATGATATATGATTCAACATGCAGAGTTTTAAAATTGCAGTTGAAGTTCTACATGAAACATGCTAGCAATAACTACATTTATGCTAGATGTCGTTGACAGAGTTGGGTTAAAATGATATAAATCAAGTATGTATATACATTATTGACGATTTATTTGTATATTTTATGAAAGTACGGAAGTTATAATTGCAAAATATCCCAAAATCTGAAAATGGACAAATTGAAGCTAAATCAACTATTTTTCCTGTGGTGCATGGCCTTAACAAGTCACATAATCATTTGAATGGATTCACTCTGGATTCACTCTGTGTGCAACGATAGTGTTTCTGAATGACCACCTCATCTCTGTACCCCACACATACAATTTTCTGTAAGGTCCCTCAGTCGAGCAGTGAATTTCAAACACAGATTCAACCACAAAGAACAAGGAGGTTTTCCAATGCCTCACAAAGAAGGGCACCTATTGGTAGATGGGTACAAATAAAAAAGCAGACATTGAATATCCCTTTGAGCATGATTATTAATTACAATTTGGATGGTGCATCAATACACCCAGTCACTACAAAGATACAACCGTCCTTCCTAACTCAGTTGCCGGAGAGGAAGGAAACCGCTCATGGATCTCACCATGAGGCCAACAGTGACTTTAAAACAGTTACAGAGTTTAATGGCTGTGAAAGGAGAAAATGGAGGATGAATCAACAACATTGTAGTTACTCCACAATACTAACTTACATGACAGAGTGAAAATAAGGAAGACTGTACAGAATAAAAAATATTCCATATCATGCATCCTGTTTGCATAAGGCTCTAAAATAAAACTGCAAAAAATATGGCCTGAATACAAAGCATTATGTTTGGGGCAAATCCAACACAACACATCACTGAGTACAGCTCTTCATATTTTCAAGCATGGTGGTGGCTGCATTATGTTATGGGTATGCTTGTCATCGGCAAAGACTAGGTCGTTTTCAGGATAAAAAAATTACGTAATGCAGCTAAGCACAGGCAAAATACTAGAGGAAAACCTGGTTCAGTCTGCTTTCTGCCAGACACTGGGAGATTAATTCACATTTCAGCAGGACAATAACCTAAAACACAAGGCCAAATAGACACATGAGTAGCTTACCAAGACGACATTTAATGTTCCTGAGTGCCTTAGTTACAGTTTGACCTCAATTGGCTTGAAAATCGATGCTAAGACTTACAAATGGCTGTCTAGCAATGATTAACAACGAACTTGACAGAGCTTGAAGAATGTTATAAGATTAATGTGCAAATACTGTACAATTGAGGTGTGCAAAGCTCTTAGAGAATTACCCAGAAAGACTCAAGGTGATTCTAACATTATTGACTCAGGGGTGTGAATGCTTATGTAAACTAGATATTTTTGTATTACATTTGCAAACATTTCTAAAAACATGTTTTTACTTTGTCAATATGGGGTATTGTGTGTAGAAAAATCTATTTAATCCACTTTTAATTCAGGCTGTAAAACAACAAAATGTAGAATGTGGGTTTGAATACTTTGTGAAGGCACTGTATAATTAATATCAACCATGACAAATGAACTATAATTAGCACAAAATTTCAGTGCTTGCACATACAGTCGTGGCCAAAAGTTTTGAGAACGACACAAATATTAATTTCCACAAAGTTTGCTGCTTCAGTGTCTTTAGATATTTTTGTCAGATGTTACTATGGAATACTGAAGTATAATGACAAGCATTTCATAAGTGTCAAAGGCTTTTATTGACAATGACATGAAGTTGATGCAAGGAGTCAATATTTACAGTGTTGACCCTTCTTTTTCAAGACCTCTGCAGTCCGCCCTGGCATGCTGTCAATTAACTTCTGGGCCACATCCTGACTGATGGCAGCCCATTATTGCATAATCAATGCTTGGAGTTTGTCAGAATTTGTGGGTTTTTGTTTGTCCACCCGCCTCTTGAGGATTGACCACAGGTTCTCAATGGGATTAAGGTCTGAGGAGTTTCCTGGCCATGTACGCAAAATATCAATCTTTTGTTCCTCGAGCCACTTAGTTATCACTTTTGCCTTATGGCAAGGTGCTCCATCATGCTGGAAAAGGCATTGTTCATCACCAAACTGTTCCTGGATGGTTGGGAGAAGTTGCTCTCGGAAGATGTGTTGGTACCATTCTTTATTCATGGCTGTGTTCTTAGGCAAAATTGTGAGTGAGCCCACTCCCTTGGCTGAGAAGCAACCCCACACATGAATGGTCTCAGGATGCTTTACTGTTGGCATGACACATGACTGATGGTAGCGCTCACCTTGTCTTCTCCGGACAAGCTTTTTTCCAGATGCCCCAAACAATCGGAAAGGGGATTCATCAGAGAAAATGACTTTACCCCAGTCCTCAGCAGTCCAATCCCTGTACCTTTTGCAGAATATCAGTCTGTCCCTGATGTTTTTCCTGGAGAGAAGTGGCTTCTTTGCTGCCCTTCTTGACACCAGGCCATCCTCCAAAAGTCTTCACCTCACTGTGCGTGCAGATGCACTCACACCTGTCTGCTGCCATTCCTGAGCAAGTTCTGTACTGGTGGTGCCCCGATCCCGCAGCTGAATCAACTTTAGGAGACGGTCCTGGCGCTTGCTGGACTTTCTTGGGCGCCCTGAAGCCTTCTTCACAACAATTGAACCGCTCTCCTTGAAGTTCGCAATGATGACGGGACATGTTTCCTTCCAGGTAACCATGGTTGACAGAGGAAGAACAATGATTCCAAGCACCACCCTCCTTTTGAAGCTTCCAGTCTGTTATTCAAACTCAATCAGCATGACAGAGTGATCTCCAGCCTTGTCCTCGTCAACACTCACACCTGTGTTAACGAGAGAATCACTGACATGATGTCAGCTGGTCCTTTTGTGGCAGGGCTGGAATGCAGTGGAAATGTTTTTGTGGGATTCAGTTCATTTGCATGGCAAAGAGGGACATTGCAGTTAATTGCAATTCATCTGATCATTCTTCATAACATTCTGGAGTATATACAAATTGCCATCATACAAACTGAGGCAGCAGACTTTGTGAAAATTAATATTTGTGTCATTCTCAAAACTTTTGGCCACGACTGTACACTCACTAACACATTGTAAGCATGCACACATGCTAAGAGATATATACTTTGGTCGTTTCATGCTCTCCCTCTCACTTTTAACTGAATGCTTAGTGCTGACCTGTCATCTCAGCTGACTAACAGTGTTAGCTGACTGGGAGGAATTCATTGGGGGTAGGAGAGGTAAGAATCAGACCACCAATTCCCCATCTGCTTCATGGTCTGGAGTGCCCTCCAGCAACCCCTCCCAAAACATCAGGGTGAGTTTGCGGCCTCCAGTCCAGCAGAGTTTTATAACTGTAAGGTTTTGAAAGAGCACAACACTGGTCTCTCACTTTGCACACACACAAATCCACTCTCACTATTTCAAACACTTGTAGATCCACAAATATTTTGGTCACACACTTCAGCAAATGAACACACACACAAGTGCACACACACACACCTGCACAGTCACTTTATAAGCTTTGAATGGTACCTCATCACCATCACAACGCTGCTTCATCTGACATATGTGTGTTGACAGACAGCTCTCATAATGCTCTAACAACTAACCCAACTCGTGTATGACAGTGCCTGCCAGAGCATGCTAGCCTCCCATTAGGGCTCTAATACATTCTGACTCTGTGGTACACTAACCATGGCTATGGATCCAATAGATCCCAGTCTTTGGCTGAAAGTGTATGCCCTCTAGTGGCCTATTTGCAGTCCAGACGCTCATTAGCTGAAGTACCAATCATAATCCTATGTCACAAGTGAGACAGATTATCGAATGCTAAAAGGAAATTCAAGGAATACGGTGTATTAAAGACCAGGATTATAAACAGATCCAGGACAATCAAATAGTGAAGAGATAATCTGATGGACACCTGTTTTATGGCTGGGCTAGCTGGCAGAGGTTTAGGGTACTAACAAGGCACAAGGCGAGACCCAGATGCAGACACAGGAGGCAGATGGTTGGTGTCTTACAATGTTTATTAATCCAAAGGGGTAGGCAAGAGAATGGTCGTGGACAGGCAAAAAGGTCAAAACCAGATCAGAGTCCAGGAGGTACAGAGTGGCCGACAGGCTCGTGGTCAAGGCAGGCAGAATGGTCAGGCAGGCGGGTACAGAGTCCAGACACAGGCAAGGGTCAAAACCGGGAGGACTAGAAAAAGGAGAATGCAAAAAGCAGGAGAACGGGAAAACCGCTGGTTGACTTGAGACAAACTGGCACAGAGAGACAGGAAAACGGGGATAAATACACTGTGGAAAATAAGCGACACCTGGACGGGGTGGAGACAATCACAGGAACAGGTGAAACAGATCAGGGCGTGACAGGTACTATAAGATCACTTCAAGAGAATAATGCAAGCCAGAAATGAGGCCCATTCACACGAACACTGAAGGCAAATATATTTTTTTCAACACTCACAAGTGTTAACTGGATTAGTGGTTCTCATATGTGCTCTGTGAAGTGTTATTATTAACACTTTCTGACTTAAATGTCGATGTGAATTTGCTGTGAACGTTATTCATATATTTCCTCTACAGCCTCCTATGGCCTCCTTTACACTTTTCCAAGTTGAAATGTAATGTAGTTCATTTAATATGTGACACACACCCACTCGCAACCTTTAGTAGATACTGTATGTGAGATGTAACAGTTTCTATTTATACATAACATATTGTGTTATTCCCTTATGGAGATTGGAAGAAAACGGCAGAGTGGGCCACCTGGTCAGTCCAGCCAGGACACCTGGCCCACACAAACAGTGGAAGACGCATAGTGATGTCCAGGGAGGAGAGGGTCAT
Organism: Salvelinus alpinus; assembly: GCF_045679555.1. Classification (NCBI taxonomy): domain Eukaryota; kingdom Metazoa; phylum Chordata; class Actinopteri; order Salmoniformes; family Salmonidae; genus Salvelinus; species Salvelinus alpinus. Next base: position 44,940,506 of record NC_092108.1, on the reverse strand, counting down.
TGGAGTGGATAAGGAGGCTTGCGCTGGCAGGTTGATGTTTATTGTCATGAGTCTTGTCCTAGAGGCAGAACTGAGCAATGTTCCCTTAAATAGGCCAGCTGCAAAGTAAAAATTGTCTATATTGTAAAAATTCATGACAACAACATTTTTATTTTTGGTCTTAATTTAAGGTTAGGTTTAGGCATTAGGGTTAGCAGTGTGGTTAAGGTTAGGTTTGAGGTTAGGGTTAGGTTTAAAATCAGATTTTACGACTTTGTGGCTGTGCCAGCTAGCGACCACTCTTCAGAGCTGCATCCAGAACAAGATTAATGGCGAAGAACGTTAACCTGCTTAGGACTGGGGGTCTTTGGAAAGTCCAGCCCAAGAATCTGGGACAAGCTAGTTCAATTAGTTGAAACTGGATCCAGAGCTTTTGGGATATTCACGAATATTCAAAAAGGTCATATTGGGTCATCTTTAAAACTCAAGGCCTGAGATTTATAGTTAGACAGTCTGTCAAATTGTAAGGCAAGTGTATTGAGTGTTACCTGCAGCTGTTGGCGACTCAACTCATGATGAATATGCAAATCTGCAAATGATCAGTGTTGGGGAGAAGTGAACTACATGTAGTTTAACCAGTAATTAAACTACATTTTGCAGTAGCTTGGTGGCAGTTGAACTACATTGAAATCTTGTTAGTGTTTTCAGTAGTTAAGAACTTTTTGCCACGTAGCAGTGTAGCTAACTACTGGAACAACAAAAAGAGAAGAAAATATGGGGGAAATAGGCAATCCTTTCCTTTCTTTTTCAGCACCAGACCTGCCTAATTCTCACTTGAAGCATAGTTTTTGTGTTGAATAGGCTAAATTACACATTATTTTAACACCTGACCCCAGAGTGATCTATTCTTGCATTTCAGATTTAGATATAACTTTTTGACCATGTACTGGGCCTTTAAATGCATAAAAAATGAGGAAATCCTTGCTTATAAAAATGTATTGAATTGGTAACACGTTCTATAATTTGCACTGTGAATACTCTCCAAAAATATAAAGACCACACATGAAAAAAATGGCTATAAATCCATATATGATGCATGCAGCGGGTTTCGACTACATCTTTCCAGTCAATACAACCAGGCTGTATCACAACCGGCTGTGATTGGGAGTCCCATAGGGCTGCGCACAATTGGCCCACCGTCGTCCGGGTTTGGCCGGTTTAGGCCGTCAGCCTGAATGTGAGTACAAGTGAGTACAGGTAGTGGAACAGCCGCAGGATGGACAGGTAGATGTTGAGGGTGATGCCCACGCCATGGCCCAGAGACGCCTGGAAGTCAAAGAGGACCCAGCAGGTCAGGCAGCTGTCAGATCCACATGAGATCCACATCATAGTTGGAGTCATTTGACATCGCTTGTGTCTGATTGTCAGGTCACAGCGGTGAAAAACAAATTGGGAATTCACCAAACCCGGGTAATGGTGCCACTGCCAACAACTATGGCTGTCTATCTATGGGAGCCGTGGCTGCTAGCCCTTTGCTTCAGGTAACTGTTATCTTCTCCATCCTTCTCCCACTTTTTCTGTCACGTGTCACCCTCTTCATGCATTTATAGATTCTTTATCAACTGCCTCCAAATCGATTGGCTTAGTGGAATAAATTGTTCAGTCAACACCTGCCTCTCAGCATAGCAACAATACCATATTTAACAGTAGGTCAAGCAAGTAGGCCTGTGCTATGTGTATGTGAGACAGGACACCCGACCTGCATCAGGAGGGTTAGTGACAGTGAATCTCCATAAGTGGAATAGAAGTCAGGCTGAATCACTTTCCCTATTGTTAGCTACTACCATGTTTGTACATGTTCATTAATAAATAAATATTGAGGATGTTAAAATTATTGGACCTCTTGGTCCTCAAGTTGTTTAGCCTAGATAAGGATATTCAATGGAATATAGGCCTAGGTCATGAGAATGTTTAAAATATTGTGATATTGTAAACATACGTGTACATTTACAAAATAAATTAGGAATAAAGTTATGTTATGAGGACACAGCTGAGAGGTACAGGGTTTTATCCTTGTATTTTCAGAAACATGCACTCCCTGAATCATTCCACCAAATGGTAGTACTGCTCGTGCAATAATGTATAGGGCATAAGACTGTCGCACATGTGCAACACAGCAACAGCAGCTAGAAATGCATTTTAACATCTCCAATCATTGCCACAACATCCTTTGCTGCAATACAGCTGACCCTCTTCCAACACAGCCACTGTACTGACTGAAAGATTGTTAGGTGAAAATGATCTGTTAATTGAATGATTAGAATATTTCCGCCCTGAAACATATAATTGTATGGAATTGATTAGAATGTATAAAATCATAATCAATAAATGTGTAGTCTAGTCAGAATTAGGGTAAAGACCATATGTCTTTATGGTATATTAAACACAGACTGTCTGAGCTTGGTGCCGACCTGACTAGAGATTTGGGAGAGAAGAGGGAGTATGTCTCAAGGACAAGGTCACTAATCTCTGGCGGCTGGGTAGCAGGACATGTTTGTGTGTATGTGTGTGCGTCTGTTTGTGTGTATGTGAATGTGTGGGCGTGAGAAGTCAGTATAAAATGTATTGTTTTGTATTCTTGACTTTAGAACGTTCCCGTGAATACATCTTTTTGACTATCTATTTTAGCTGGGCCTCCGTCTGTTACATTCGACCAGGATCTTACAAATTCTGGTTTGCAGACTGAGTAATATAATTAAATTGGGTTATGTACCTGGAGAACAAAATTCTCTTATCAAAGATGAAACACAAACACAAACAAACATGGTTTTGTAGCAGCATCAAATTTCCATCCAAAAGCAGCAGCCTGGTTTGTTAGCATAACAAACATTCATTCATCAAACATAAAACATTAATTTATCAAACATTCAGCAGTCATCATATTTGTCAAAAATGACTTGTACAGTCTCCATCCGAGACCAATCCCAACCTCTAGTCCTTTTTGCATGGAAACCTCAAGGAATCTATATAGAGTGAAAATATCAAACAAAAAACTAATTTCAATGAGGTCCCTGAATCAGAGCTCCAGTCCCCTCTTCCATAACCTGAGTCCCCCTGTGACACACTCTGACCCAGTCACCACACAGCGCCGCATGTCTTTACAGAACTGCTACGCCCCCAGCGTTGCTCGGAACCTGGCTCTATATCAGATCTCTGCGTCCTCGCTGCGCTCCACAATGGTGTATACATCGTAGCTCTCTGGGTCTGTACAGAGTTGCTGGCTTCTCTGCCTCCTGCGGCTGATCAGTGTCTGCAGCTTGGCCAACACAGCCAAAGTGGCCCTGCACCACTTGCACCCAGAACACCTCCAAATCACATAGCTGACAAGGGTTTGCGGTCAATCATTCAGTTAAATAATCATCAGGGGTTTAAACCACACAAGCAAAAACTGACAGACGCTCCAGGTAGTCATAGTGGGCCTGACACAGTGCCTGGCTGAACTGAAGGATCCATGGGCCAAACACCACACTCACATATCTTGCATTACTCATCTGATATGTATATACTGTATTTTATACCATCTATTGCATCTTGCCTATGCCGCTCTGTCATTGCTTATTCATATATTTTTATATATACTGTATATTCATATTCCTTTACTTAGATTTGTGTGTATTAGGTAGTTGTTGTGGAATTGTTAGATTACATGTTAGTGTTAGATATTGCTGCACTGTCTGAACTAGAAGCACAAGCATTTCACTACACTCGCAATACCATTTGCTACTCATGCATGTGACCAATAAAATTTGATTTAATTTGACCTGACCTGGGAAACCATCACTCAGACAGTACCTGTCAACAGGGTCACTTAGCCCCTTGCCCAACCTAGCCAGAGCCTGTTACAAGTGCGTTGTAGACCATAGCTGTGTTCGAATACTCATACTACTCACTCTAACCGCTCAAAATATGAAGTATACATGCAGAGAACACTATTTCCGTACTTTAGGGTCCATTATGCAATTCTACAGAAAATGGGCGTGGCTTCACATCATTTGCAGATTTGAAGAAAATGGCGGAAAATATGCAGCCAAAGTCCAACGATAGCGGATAAAAATGAATTGCTTTAACTAACAAAATGTTGAGCAATGTAATAAAGTAATTACTTTTCAAATAAGTAACCTTACATGTTATGTTGGCTGACAATTTGTTAGCTACGCTGTCCTTACGAATCACAAAGCATATCATTACAGCAGTATGTACCGGTATGTTAGCTAGCTATCTAACGTTAGTTGTCTACTTACACATCAAACTTGCCAGTATATTAACTATAAACTATCTAACTACCCAACGTTTATTGACTTGACAATCCCCGTAAATCTTAGTTTAGCTAAATGGTATAGTCGTTGTTGTAATAAATACCATTTAAAATAACACAAGCATATTGCTATTACATTGTTATAACTAACTTCTTTCAAAACAGGGTTTCTCACAAACTCATAAACAGATACAGAGACCCACACACACACCCAAGGACAGAGGGCTGACGTAAACCTGACACTGACCTTTCATAAACACTGACAAGAAAAGGGTGCTTGGTACTGCATTCCACGAGATACTGAGACACACACATACCCAGAGACAGATGGCTGACATAGACCTTTTATAAACACTGACAAGAAAAGGGTGCTTGGTACTGCATTTCACGAGATACTGAGACACACACATACCCAAGGACAGAGGGCTGACATAAACCTTTTATAAACACTGACAAGACAGGAACATCTACGCACACACAAAATCTCCTCTTCAGTCTGAACATTTTACAGAGACACACAGAAATGTCAAAATAGGCACATCTACGCACACACCTAATCTCCTGTTTTAGCTGAACATTTCTGAAGACAAAGAACTCTACTCAGAGCCAATGGGACAGTGATACTAGCCTGAAGGGGACCTCGCCCAACTCATCAGGACCAACCAGAGGACCAGAACTTCCAGACTCAACCTACTTTCTGTGCTGTATAAAATGTCTATGCACTCTGTTATCTGGGCTTATTTCTGCTGGTTCCTTATGAGCTGAATGAACGAGTCCGTATACGCTTGTACCAGATATCTTTACTCTTAAATAAAACTGTCACTTGTCATACAATTTACCACCTTGTCTGAATCGATCCTTGACCGGCTCACCCTTCTCCATATCCAATTATCAACATTGTGCATTCTCAATGGACATTCGGGTGCTTTCGTAAATTCGCTCTGGCTATCTACTACGATTTCAGAGCACTCTTGTCTGAGCGTACTAGAGCGCAGAATAATGAATTTATGAGCGCTCAACACCGTAAGAATATGGCCGGTGTCAGTTAACGTAGGCAAAAAAGCGTTATTAAATTGTTGCCAGCAACACAGGTAGTCACCAACACTCTGGATTACATGAAAACTGCCTAACCAACTCTGATAGGGCGAGTAAAATGGTCACTCTCATTTGTGTCTGGAAGTAGCTAGCAAGCGAGTGCTTGACTGCCGTTGTAAGGTCAGAACGCTCAAATCAACCACACTCCTCGGCTCGAGCATCCAGTGTGCGTTACGAGAGCGAAATTATCTGAATTTACAAGCGCACTCTGGCAATCCAGATTGAATTTAAGAACACACCCTGAATCGTAAAATGCCTAACTAGTAAAGTGTTATCCTAATTAGCTAAACTCAGCAAAAAAGAAACATCCTCTCACTGTCAACTGCGTTTATTTTCATCAAACCTAACATGTGTAAATATTTGTATGAACATAAGATTCAACAACAGACATAAACTGAACAAGTTCCACAGACATCTGACTAACAGAAATGGAATAATGTGTCCCTGAACAAAGGGGGTGGCAAAATCAAAAGTAACAGTCAGTATCTGGTGTGGCCCCCAGCTGCATTAAGTACTGCAGTGCATCTCCTCCTCATGGACTGCACCAGATTTGCCAGTTCTTGCTGTGAGATGTTACCCCACTCTTCCACCAAGGAACCTGCAAGTTCCCTGACATTTCTGGGGGGGAATGGCCCTAGCCCTCACCCTTTGATCCAACAGGTCCCAGGCGTGCTCAATGGGATTGAGATTCGGGCTCTTCGCTGGCCATGGCCAAACACTGACATTCCTGTCTTGCAGGAAGTCACGCACAGAACGAGCAATATGGCTGGTGGCATTGTCATGCTGGAGGGTCCTGTCAGGATGAGCCTGCAGGAAGCCTACCACATGAGGGAGGAGGATGTCTTCCCTGTAACGCACAGCATTGAGATTGCTTGCAATGACAACAAGCTCAGTCCGATGATGCTGTGACACACCCCCCCGACCATGACGGACCCTCCACCTCCAAATCGATCCCGCTCCAGAGTACAGGCCTCGGAGTAATGCTCATTCCTTCGACGATAAACGCGAATCCGACCATCACCCCTGGTGAGACAAAACCGCGACTCGTCAGTGAAGAGCACTTTTTGTCAGTCCTGTCTACGGTGGGTTTGTGCCCATAGGCGACGTTGTTGCCGGTGATGTCTGGTGAGGACCTGCCTTACAACAGGCCTACAAGCCCTCAGTCCAGCCTCTCTCAGCCTATTGCGGACAGTCTGAGCACTGATGGAGAGAATGTGCGTTCCTGGTGTAACTCGGGTAGTTGTTGTTGCCATCCTGTACCTGTCCCGCATGTGTGATGTTCGGATGTACCGATCCTGTGCAGGTGTTGTTACACGTGGTCTGCCACTGCGAGGACGACCAGCTGTCCATCCTGTCTCCCTGTAGCGCTGTCTTAGGCGTCTCATAGTACGGACATTGCAAGTTATTGCCCTGGCCACATCTGCAGTCCTCATACCTCCTTGCAGCATGCCTAAGGCACGTTCACGCAGATGAGCTGGGACCCTGGGCATCTTTCTTTTGGTGTTTTTCAGAGTCAGTAGAAAGGCCTCCTTAGTGTCCTACGTTTTCATAACTGTGACCTTAATTGCCTACCGTCGGTAAGCATGGGAAACAGTGTTTAAACCCTTTACAATGAAGATCTGTGATCTTTGAAAGATCATTCATAAAATTGTGCGGCTTTTGAGGAGCGATGGGTAACGATGCTTCGTGGGTGACTGTTGTTGATGTGTGCAGAGGGTCCCTGGTTCGCGCCCGGGGCAAGGGGACTGGGATTCAAAATTAATAATAAATACAATATAAATATAGGACAAAACACACATCGCAACAAGAGAGACAACACAGCACTACATAAAGAGAGACCTAAGACAACAACATAGCAAGGCAGCCCCATATGACAACACAGCATGGTAGGAAGACAACATGGTAGCAGCACAAAACATGGTACAAACATTATAAATGGACACAATCTCTAGACCATTGCATTTCTAGGACCTCTGCCCTCCTGGAAACTGCCCTTCTGACACACCTGTGAATCTAAACCATGTTGGCACTGCCTGACTTAGCCGACCAAGCAGACACTGCCTGACTAAGACGACTGTAATAGAGTCATTTAATCAGGGGTTGATTGGGTTACAATCAATGCAGTCATTTTTAGCATGGTAATTCGCTTTACTCGAGGGCAAAGGCTTATTTCACTACCATCTAGCTAGCTAGTAGTGAGCAGGTGGGCAGTGACACAGCTAAAAACAAACATTCCCACACCTTTAGAGAACATTTTCATTCCAGTCAAGGGGAGGATTTATAATTAGTTTAAAACTATTCCAGGGGAGGGTCATGTAATTTGTAATTGATAAAGTCAATATTTCTCAGTGTTTTCAGAATTAGTTGCTTATTAGACTATACCGTAAATTTGGAAAGTATTCAGACCCCTTCCCTTTTTCACATTTTGTTACATTACAGCCTTATTCTAAAATGGATTTAAAAAACAAATATCTCAATCTACACACAATAACCCATAATGACAAAGCGAAAACAGTTTTTTAAAGATTGTTTTGCAAATGTGTTACGAATAAAAAACTGGAATACTTTATTTACTTACAGAAGTACTCAGACCCTTTGCTATGAGATCTTAAATTGATTTCAGGTACATCCTGTTTTCTTTGAACATCCTTAAGATGTTTCTCCAACTTGATTGGAGTCCACCTGTGGTAAATTCAATTGATTGGACATGGTTTGGAAAGGCACACACCTGTCTATATAAGGTCCCACAGTTGACAGTGCATGACAGAGCAACAACCAAGCCATGAGGTCGGAGGAATTGTCCGTAGAGCTCCAAGACAAGATTGTGTCGAGGCACAGATCTGGGGAAGGGTACCAAAAAATGGCTGCAGCATTGAAGATCCCCAAGAACACATTGGCCTCCCATCGTTCTTAAATGCAATTCATTTGGAACAACCAAGACTCTTCCTAGAGCTGGTTTCCCGGCCAAACTAAGCATCGGGTGAGAAGGGCCTTGGTCAGGGAGGTGACCAAGATTCCGATTGTCACTCTGACAGAGCTCCAGAGTTCCTCTGTAGAGATGGGGAAACCTTTCAGAAGGACAACCATCTCTGCAGCACTCCACCAATCAGGTCTTTATGGTAGAGTGGCCAGATGGAAGCCACTCAGTAAAAGGCACACGACAGCCCGCTTAGAATTTGCCAAAAGGCACCTAAAATACTCTCAGACCATGAGGGTATATATATAAGATTCTGTGGTCTGATTAAACCAAGATTGAACTCTTTGGAGGAAACCTGGCACCATCCTTACGGTGAAGCATGGTGTTAGCAGTATCGTGGGGATGTTTTTCAGCGGCAGGGACTGGGAGACTAGTCAGGATGGAGGGAAAGATGAACTGAGCAATGTACAGAGAGATCCTTCATGAAAACTTGCTCGAGAACGCTCAGGATCTCAGACTGTTGTGAAGGTTCACCTTCCAACAGGACAATGACTCTAAGCACACAACCAAGACAACGCAGGAGTGGCTTCGGGACAAGTCTCTGAATGTCTTTGGGTGGCCCAGCCAGAGCCCGGACTTAAACCCAATCAAACATCTCTGGAGAGACCTGAAAATTGCTGTGCAGCGATGCTCCGCATCCAACCTGACAGAGAGCTTGAGAGGATCTGCAGAGAAGAATGGCAGAAACTCCCCAAATACAGGTGTGCCAAGCTTGTAACGTCATACCCAAGAAGACTCAAGGTTGTAATCGCTGCTAAATGTGCTTCAAGAAAGTACTGAGTAAAGTGTCTGAATACTTATGTAAATGTTATATTTCAGTTGTTTTTTGTTTGTTTTTTATTTTTTTAAACAAAAACTTGTTTTTGCTTTTTCATTATAGGGTAGTGTGTAGATTGATAAGGGGAAAAAACGATATAATCTGTTTTGTAATATCACTGTAACGTAACAAAATGTGTAAAAAGTCGAGGTCTGAATACTTTCCGAAAGGCACTGTATATCGATGTGTGCCGCCCCTCATCTCTGATTCTCCGCTGGGCACCCATATGCTATTTAGTGTGATCTCAATGAAATGATCCATAGCATCTAGGCTATGAAGTGCATGCTTGGAGAAGCACAGAGCAAAGTTCTATTTCTAAGATAGCTGCTGGGATGGTGTAACTACAACTAGGTTGCATTACACACTGCAATGGATATTCCAACCTTGAGCCACAGCCTGCTCTGCTCTTGCTGATCAAACACGTGCTGCTGTACCAATGGCTGTGCTGTGTATGTCTACAGGGGCAGTTCGGGAGGAGAGTCAAAGAAAAATGCACCTACTAAATTTGAGTAGGAAAATCAACATGTCAACCGTCTTCATTTTAATTACACTTAACTAACGAGAGGGCTTTGTGTTGGAGCCGATTTCTTCCTATTTAAGAAGAGGTAGGCCTACCTGTATGACAGATGAAATAAGGCTCTTGAAATAACAGCCTGTCACTGACATGGAGGTAGGCTAAGTTATTTGAGGGGGTGTGAGAGGGTATGCCATAAGCCTACCTTTTATAAAACATGACATTGTTAAAAGCACAGGTCTACCCCATGTTAACATAAGATTTTGGAGAAAATTCAACAGATTCCATTATATAAACGTATCTATAACAACGCTTTGGTCCGTGATGCTTTATGCTAGACAGAAGTTGTAAAATACGCGGGAAAGACGTGACTTCGATGCATATGGTGATATCATTATTTGGTTTCTTTGACATTGAGGCTGAGCTACAACCTTCTTTAGCCAAGGAGACAAAACATTGAATTTGCTTGGGAAGTAATCTAATTCTGTCACAATCAATTGATTACGCTATTCACTTTCTGTACAATAGAACATTTTAAAACCCAGACAGCTTTAAGGGAAAAACTTGTGATCTTCTCTCTTTGGGTTAAGCCATGGAGGAAGAATAGCTAGCAGTTTAGCTAGCAGTTAAAAGCATACATTTTTCTGCGTTGGTAGGCCTACTCTGTCTGGGGTGGAAAGGTGGGCCTGACGCCATACTCCGATTCCTTATGATGTCTTAGATTTTATTATTTGCAAACTGGGAAAGTTTTGTTGCAGACAAGACACACTGATTTGGCATTGCAGAAATATAAGATGAATATTCTGTTCATATGTAAAATTACATAGAATTGCATGACATTTTTATAAAAAGGCAAGTTTCTCTCAGACCTGCAAATACGATGATATATTCATGCAATACTTTGACCATAAAGGAGATCTTTCCATCCCTACTCTTGTCCACTGCTTCCCTGTGTGCCAGCAAAATTCCTGCGTTGCAATGTAAACTGCATATCTAAGGCCAAGCGTGAGGGTAAATGGGAAAGGGGGATACCTAGTCAGTTGTACAACTGAATGCATTCAACTGAAATGTGTCTTCTGCATTTAAACCAGCCCCCCTGAATCAGAAGTCGACATGTTCTCTGCTATCCACTTTTTAAAGAAAAGCACATTTTTTGTCTATTAAAAGAACATCAAATTGATCAGAAATACAGTGGAGACATTGTTAATGTTGTAAATGACTATTGTGGCTGGAAATGGCTGATCTTTTATGGAATATCTACATAGGCGTACAGAGGCCCATTATCAGCAACCATCACTGCTGTGTTCCAATGGCACGTTGTGTTAGCTAATCCAAGTTGATCATTTTAAAAGGCTAATTGATTTTTAGAAAACCCTTTTTGCAATTATGTTAGCACAGCTGAAAACTGTTGTTCTGATTAAAGAAGCAAAAAAATTGGCCTTTTTTAGACTAGTTGAGTATCTGGAGCATCAGCATTTGCGGGTTCGATTACAGGCTCAAAATGACCAAAAACAAATAACTTTCTCCTGAAACTCGTCAGTTTATTCTTGTTCTGAGAAATGAAGGCTATTCCATAAGAGAAATTTCCAAGAAACTGAAGATCTCGTACCTCGCTGTGTACTACTCCCTTCACAGAACAGCTCAAACGGGCTCTAACCAGAATAGAAAGAGGAGTGGGAGGCCCCGGTGCACAACTGAACAAGTACATTAGAGAGTCTAGTTTGAGAAACAGACGCCTCACAAGTCCTCACCTGGCAGCTTCATTAAATAGTACCCGCAAAACACCAGTCACGACGTCAACAGTGAAGAGGCGACTCCAGGAAGCTGGCCTTCTAGGCAGAGTTGCAAAGAAAAAGCCATATCTCAGCCTGGCCAATAAAAATAAAAGATTAAGATGGGCAAAAGAACACAGACACTGGACAGAGGAAGATTGGAAAAAAGTGTTACGGACAGACAAATCTAAGTTTGAGGTGTTCGGATCACAAAGAAGAACATTCGTGAGATGCAAAAAAAATGAAAGGATGCTGGAGGAGTGATTGACGCCATCTGCCAAGCATGGTGGAGGCAATGTGATGGTCTGGGGGTGCTTTGCTGGTGGTAAAGTGGAGATTTGTACAGGGTAAAAGGGATCTTGAAGAAGGAAGGATATCACTCCATTTTGCAACGCCATGCCATACCCTGTGGACGGCGCTTAATTGGAGCCAATTTCCTCCTACAACAGGACAATGACCCAGAGCACAGCTCCAAACTATGCAATAACTATTTAGGGAAGAAGCAGTCAGCTGGTATTCTTCAGATTACCTCAACTAATTGACAACTAGAATGCCAAAGGTCTGTAGGGCTGTAATTGCTGCAGATGGAGGATTCTTTGACGAAAGCAAAGTTTGAAGGTCGCAATTATTACTTCAATTGAAAATCATTATTTATAACCTGGTCAAAGTCTTGACTATATTATTTCCAATTCATTTTGCAATTAATTTCATGTATGTTTTCATGGAAAACAAGGACATTTCTAAGTGATCCCAAACTTTTGAACGGTAGTGTACATTGTCACCAAATGGAAGTTTTGTTGCCTGTTCATCCGAGTGCCCATTCTGACATTCACAAACACCCCCTGGAATCGGCATTTGAGTGACTGCTGCAGTGCTTTTACTAGACTGACTAGGTGACTACTTGTGCTCAGCATACTTTGCAGATGATAGTTGAGTGACAGTACAGTACTGGCATTATACTGCAGGTTCTTGTAACCAAACATAAGAACAAAAGCTTCACCACCTGATGACATTTTTGCTGATTCCAATTGTTTAGCTGTAGTACTACAGCGACGTAGAAATGACAGACGTTCTAGAACGTTTTTCAGCCCTCTGTATTAAACTACTTTCTCTGTGTTACAACGCAGCCTGTTCCATGTTATCTGACAGGATGCACAACTAAAACATATCCCAGTACTGACTTGCATTGTTCACGAGTCTTTCATCTCGAGTCCAAGTCAAGTCAATTGATTACGAGTCTAAGTCAAGTCGTAAGTCATTTCCTTTGCAACTTAAGTGCAACTCGAGTCCGAGTCTCACTCGAGCTTCCATCTCTGAACCAGCCGTATCGATGGTTCCCCAGTGGGGTGATGAGAGTAGTGTAATAGTGTAATACAATGGTTTGAGGATGGCCCTACTTAAATTCGCTTTCAAAGATACTTTACTTAGGACAGCTAATCAGCCATACCATTGATTGTCCGGGAGGTGAGTTTATCGTCTGAGATTCAAAGTTTTAACCATTTTAAACATGCAGCTGGAGCTTCACGCTCTGCAGTGTTAATTCATAACTCATCATTTATATATTTTTCCAGTTGTGTAAAGTACTTAAGTAAAAATACTACATAACTACTTTACTATTTACATTTTTGACAACTTTTACTTTGCTACATTCCCAAAGAAAATTGTGTGCTTTTTACTCCATACATTTTCCCTGACACCCAAAAGTACTCATTACATTTTGAATTCTTAGCAGGACAGGAAACCTGTCTAATTCACACACTTAAAGAGAACATCCCTGGTCATCCCTACTGCCTCTGATCTGGAGGACTCACTTTGTAAATTATGTCTGACGAAGTGTGCCCCTGGCTTTCCGTAAATTAAAAAAAACAAGAAAATTATGTCGTCTGGTTTGCTTAATATCATACATTTTAAGTTATTTATACTTAAGTATATTTAAATCCAAATACTTTAACACTTTTATTCAAGTACTATTACTGGGTGACTTTCAATTGAGTCATTTTCTATGAAGGAATCTGTACTTTTACTCAAGTATGGAAATTGTGTACATTTTTCACCACTGCATTTTTCTCGAAAGGGCTGGCACGCTCCCTGACCTCACTTCGGGCACGGGGATTACTCACTGTGCAAAGTTATGGAAAACAAGTATCTTATAACTTCTCAAATCTCATCCCTCTCAACAAAAACACGTTCATTATTTTCATATTACATGCACAACCCATAGTATGGAAACTTCATCTATCTAGTGGGTATACTTTCCAAGTTACAGTATTTCCTTTATAACATTTTTAATGACATCACAAAATAACATTAGTGTTCTATAGATTGCCTCTGACCATTCCCCACGTTCTACGTTATAGTGTTCCAGTATTCGCTTTTGAACGTGTTAGAGTTTGTGGGAAAAAAAGGTATTTTGAGACAAAGCACATTCCTTTGATGAATTTGGAGAGTACAGGAGTGTTCCAAGAGTGTGCAAAGCTGTCATCAAGGCAAAGGGTGACTATTTTGAAGAATCTAAAATATATTTCGATTTGTTTAACACTTTTTTGGTTACTACATGATGCCATGTGTTATTTCATAGTTTTGATGTCTTCACTATTACTCTACAATGTAGAAAATTGTAAAAAATAAAAACATTGAATGAATAGATACTGTATGTATACACACACACAGCATTCGGAAAGTATTCAGACCCCTTGGCTTTTTCACATTTTGTTACGTTACAGCCTTATTCTAAAATTGACTAAATAAAAAAATATCTATCAATTTACACACAATATAATGACAAAGTGAACAGGTTTTAAGAAATGTACATATAAAAAAAACGGAAATACTGTATTTACATAAGTATTCAGACCCTTTTCTATGAGATTCGAAATTAAGCACAGGAACATCCTGTTTCCATTGATCATCCTTGATATGTTTCTACAACTTGGAGTTCACCTGTGGTAAATTCAATTGATTGGACAGGATTTGGAAAGGCACACACCTGTCTATATAAAGTCTCAAAGTGCATGTCAGAGCAAAAACCAAGCCATGAGGTCGAAGGAATTGTCCGGAGAGCTCCGAGACAGGATTGTGTCAAGGCACAGATCTGGAGAAGGGTACCAAAACATTTCTGCAGCATTGAAGGTCCCCAAGAACACAGTGGCCTCCATAATTCTTAAATGGAAGAAGTTTGGAACCACCAAGACATCTTCCTAGAGCGGTCTTCCTAAACTTAGCAATCAGGGGAGCTGGGTCAGGGAGGTGACCAAAAATTAGAGCTCCAGAGTTCCTCTGTGGAGATGGGAGAACCTTCCAGAAGGACAACCAAATCAGGCCTTTATGGTAGTGGCCAGACGGAAGCAACTCCTCAGTAAAAGGCACATGGCAGCCCGCTTGGAGTTTGCCAAAAGGCACCAAAAGGACTCTCAAGACCATGAGAAACAAGATTCTCTGGTCTGATGAAACAAAGATTAAACTATTTGGCCTGAATGCCATGTGTCACATCTGGAGGAAACCTGGTACCATCCCAATGGTGAAGCATGGTGGTGGCAGCATCATGCTGTTGGGATGTTTTTCAGTGGCAGGGATTGGGAGACTAGTCAGGATTGAGGGAAAGATGAATGGAGCAAAGTACAGAGATCCTTGAGCTCCTGAGTTCTCAGGACCTCAGATTTTGGCGAAGGTTCACCTTCCAACAGAACAACGACTACAAGCACACAGCCAAGACAACGCAGGAGTGGCTTCGGGAAAATCTCTGAATGTCCTCGAGTGGCCCAGCCAGAGCCCGGACTTAAACCCGATCGAATATCTCTGGAGACCTGAAAATAGCTGTGCAGCGACACTCCCCATCCAACCTGACAGAGCTTGAGAGGATCTGCAGAGAATGGGAGGAACTCACCAAATACAGGTGTGCTAAGCTTGTTGCATCATACACAAGAAGACAATAGGCTGTAATCACTGCCAAAATGTGCTTCAACATAGGGGTCTGAATACTTATACATTTTCACAAATGTCTAAAAACCTGGTTTTGCTTTGTCATTATGGTCTATTGCACGTAGATTGAGGGAAAAACGTAATCCATTTTAGAATAAGGCTAAGGTAATAAAAAGTGGAGAAAGTCAAGGGGTCAGAATACTTTCCAAATGCCCTGCATATAGGCCTATCACTGTCGCAAGGCATATGAACTAACAGGTTATAAAGCAAACAATGCAATTATCACAACACATAGGTTGTAATATGGCTTTTTTTTGGGCTTCCCCTGTGATTTGACCCCCGCACCTTTACGTAATGCAGATAGGGAAGCAAATTGTAGTTAAAAATCTTTAATATTTATACATATATTTATATATGTACACATTGACTTACATATTCCTGTAATGGCAAGTAACATGATTAAATGCATTAAAAGTGATTGGGTGCCACAAGTAACCATCTCTCCAAATAAAAACAAACTTCTCAGGTGTTTTTACACACACATGCGGGTCAGGTTACATGGAGAGGGCTCGCTTAGAGCACAAGAACCTTTCACCTTTATTCCCTACTCTCCTTCCCTCCCTTTTTGTGCTGCAGTAGACACCTGCCTGTCATCAAAACGGCTAGTGCTGGAGTCTGGGGTCTCGTGTTTTTTTTTAGCAGGCATTTGTTCCTTTCCAAACGGACTCTTACCTATCTAACGTTAGTGTGTCCGGGCTGTTGTTACACTTGGGACTTATCCTAGTCACAAAAAAAGAAAGAAAAAAGAGTACGGTTAAAAGACCTGGGTTGTGTTCAAGGATATTCAACGGTTGTGTAAACCGCTAGGCAAAATGCTGTTGTAACGCCTTGGGATAGCACTACGGTGTTTTGATCCTAATAAGAACAGGGCCACGTTCAGTAATAGTGCTATTAATTATGCACCAAATAAAAGTCCCTTTCCCGGATGCCATACCTACAAGCAGAGGCAGCATGCCCATTGAAACCGTTACACATTACATTGTTTCATTTACACAGAATCACATTAGACTGAATTTGACCATCAGTACCCCCTCAAATAGAATTAGGTGCATATCACCTCTGCCAACCTGATAATTCACATCGTTCGAGGCAAAAACTCTTCACGTCATCTCAGTTCCCTACTAGACTTGTATACAACCCTGATAGTTATCCTATAAAACACACTGGTAGAAACATAGTGGCACATCCATAATGTTGCCCAACCATGTCAAGTCCTTATTATACCTTGTATTTAAATGTGATTACAAATGCCGATATGCACGATAAAGAGCTGTCAAATGAACAAAAAAAATAAATGTATAGAGAACGTATTTAGTCCAAGGGCATCATTCCACGGCAGTCCCAAATCCCATAGTCCTTTATAGTGTCATAAACTAAGCTTTAAATAAAAACTTGAATTCAGAGTTTCAGAAGTGTACGGTCACATCAGGAGCCGGTGCATTGAATAGGTGCTGCATGCTGCCCTCTGGTGGTGTTGACGAGGAGATGGGCGCACTACAGGAAGGGGTTGGTGGAAGAGCCTCCAGCGGGGTAGGATCCAGGCGGGGCTCCCGCCTGGTTCAAAACAAATGGTTCATCAATATAATATCGTAAAATAACATAACCATCAGCATGACTTCCAAACTCATCCATGAAGTTAGCAGAGAGAGCGAGGCTGCAATGGGTGACCGCCCACATAGGTGTTTTTACATTGGACCCATGCAGAAGTTGCATGTGTAAGTAAATTACATGTGTTCAGACTTGTATGTGTTATGTCACAAAGTGTTTCACACTGGTATTACAAGTATTACTATTTAAAGACCACAATGCATCCTTCGGTCCCTCAACATGATCTGGAAACACACACACACAAGCTACTAGATGCTCACCATGAATGGGTTATTGGTCATCCCCGGCCCAGTCATGGGCTGCCCAAAGTGGGTCATGGAGGGATTGGTCTGCCCGTAGACTGGGTATCCACCAGGGCCTGTCCATGCAGAGAAACAAAACGAGGCTGAATGGCCTATTAACCATTTAACTTTACCTGGTAAAAGTAATAACTTGCCGGTAAACGTAATAAAATGTCAAACGGTAAAGTTGACCTTTTCTGCTCAATTGTAAAGTTATTACGTTAACCGGCGGTTATTACGTTACCCGGTGGTTATTACGTTAACCGGTGAGTAACAACTTTATGAATAATGTAATAACTTCAACCAAACATGTAATGACATACCAAAATCAATGTTATGTCCTACTACCCTCAATTTGATGCACATACCACCACCTAGTGCCAATCACAACACAAACAACTCAACATACAGGAATACATAGACACTCACAAGCACACATTGAAATGTACACACATGCATAGTCTCTCTCTCACACACAACTTTATTTGATCATTATTAATCAAGCTCATTATGTTATCCGGTGGATATTATGTCAGGTCATCAGGTCAGTAGCCACTTTATTTAATGAACAATAACTTCAACCGATCATGTAATAACAATGTCTGTGTTATTTCCCTCATTTGTATGGACGTGGAATGGTGCTAAAACCATCAGTCCGGCACTCCAGGAAGGTTCAAGCAAACACTCAAAGTATTTGAACGATCTGGATGACACCAGGGCAATTGGTGTCAAATTAACATGTTGAGTAACCTTGCCTGAAACCCGAAGACTGGCATTACAAGGTAACACGTTCAGTAGAGGCTATCAAAGTCACGTGCTGCATTATTTGCAGGGAACTATTGTAGATTACATGTTTAGATTTAGCAGCAAAAGTTATGTTTATCATTCAACCATTTATTACGATTACCAGCAAGTTATAACATTTACTGGTTTAATTAAATAAATAAAAATCTAAAAGTTATTTCAAACATAAAAGTTATTACATTTACCGTTGTTACAGGGATACCTGCCAGAAATACGACCTTTGTTTATAGTGGAGGGTCCCAAGAATATTTGAAACATTTGGTGAGTCAAAACACAATATTTGTGGGGGGAGGGGGGGGGGGATCACAGCTTTGAAGTAAAGTCCAAACTATATTGTGGTATGGGTGAGACTACTAAGAAGAAGAAGAGGGCACACTACTTACCATTGGGTTGCTGGGGGTGGTAGGCCCCCGGCTGGGTGTAAGGGCAGGGGGCCTGGCCAGGGAAGGGCTGCTGGAAGGTCCCACTGAAACTGGTCGGGAGGCAGTAAGAGGAGGGGTTCCCAAAGCCAGCAGGCATACTCATAGAGCCTGTGCCAAACGAGGCTACGAAACACAGAGAGAGGGGAGGGCGGAGTGAGTACCACGAACACAGTGGTACACAACCGTACCGTTCAATGTACAGTATCTACTGATATCAAACAATGCTATTTCAGATAAATTGACAAGCATTCACTAGCAGAGGCCCAGACATGTCCTTTAAGCATGCTTGTGTTCATACTTCTGACTTCAACCACACACACGTTATGCATGTATTTATGTACTTCCACGTGTGCTCACACACACACACACACACACACACACACACACACACACACACACACACACACACACACACAGGGTTATACCATTAGTCTGGAAGGGGTTGGTGGCCATATCCGGGGCGGCGGCAACAAATGGATTATTGGACGGGATGGCTGAAACAGGACATTACATCATGTTTTCATTACCTTTTGAGGGTCACCCATTTCAGAAATCAATGTTCAGGAATGCGTAACACGACCCACTCACCTCCAAAGCCTTGCTGCACATGCATGCTGGGTAATACTGGCTGAGTCTGGGCAGGCGAGGTTCCCAACACAGCTCCAAACATATTCCTAGATTCACATAAATACATAACATGAATCAATTATCTCATTGAATCATAAAAAAACACTTTTTAGCAAGATCCAGAGGCAGTGTTAGTGTGCATATCTAAAACCTATTGTTAGTGCCAAGTTTTGAAGTGGCGCCTGTCTCTCACCCCTGGACACTGCTCCCTGTGGGGGCCGAAGAGCTCAGCTCGTTGTCCAGCTCAGCAAGAGCAGCGTAGCGGTCCTCTGCTGAAGTGCCCAGCTGGGACGGAGCCGGTACAGCACCGGCCACCGATGGCACTGGGACACCTCGCCCTACAGAGAGCGAGAGAGACATACACAGTGGTCAATATACACACATGGCAAGGACATGGACACTTAACACACAAAAATAAGATAACATGTTGTGCCCGGAACAGATATAATGTAAATAAGAGGGTATGTATGAGAATGGGACCCAGGGGTACCTGATGCAAAGGACTGTGAGGGGGGTGAGGTGCTGAAATGTGAAGGTACTCCAGAGTTGCCAAACGCCTCAAAGTTGGCAAAGTCGGCGTTTGAGTTTACCTGAGTCGCTGCAAACCACAGAGGAGGAAACAAAACACTGACAACGTGAGGAATGAGGAAATCATAATGGCATTATGGTACATGGGAGGAGGGGCAGATGACAATGATTTAACACGAACACATTGTAATGACGTGTTAAGTCTTCTTACACTACTCTTTATAACTGCTCATTTCCAAGCCCTCAAGGTATGATTTTGTCTCATTGAAGACAAACATTTCGAATCAACTCAATATTGGGAAACTCCTGAACTGCCATTTAAGTAAAATTTTCACTTGGCTTAAACTGAAGTTAGTTTGAGTGAAGGCCATCCCCACTCATTACCTGACTGGCTCGGGAAATGTGCAAAGTTGGCAAAGTTGGAGTTGCTGGCAGCCTGAGAGGGCAGAGTGGCAAAGATGTCTCCACCCAGGTCAGATAGGAGGTCAAACTTCTTCTCCTGAACTATAGGATAGGCCTGGGAGCGAACCACCACCGGCGACTGGCAGAGGGAGGGAGAGAGATGGAAGGGCATGAGGAATGACAGCATGCTTTAAAAGAAAAATAACTGGGGACATGGGGTTGCACCCATTGACTTTTAAACTCAGCAAAAAAATAAACGTCCTCTCACTGTCAACTGCGTTTATTCAAGATTCAACAACTGAGACATAAACTGAACAAGTTCCACAGACATCTGACTAACAGAAATGGAATAATGTGTCCCTGAACAAAGGCGGGGTCAAAATCGAAAGTAACAGTCAGTATCTGGTGTGACCCCCAGCTGCATGAAGTACTGCAGTGCATCTCCTCCTCATGGACTGCACCAGATTTGCCAGTTCTTGCTGTGAGATGTTACCCCACTCTTCCACCAAGGCACCTGCAAGTTCACAGACATTTCTGGGGGGGGAATGGCCCTAGCCCTCACCCTTCGATCCAACAGGTCCCAGATGTGCTTAATGGGATTGAGATCTGGGCTCTTCGCTGGCCATGGCAAAATCACACACAGAACGAGCAGTATGGCTGGTGGCATTGTCATGCTGGAGGGTCATGTCAGGATGAGCCTGCAGGAAGGAGGGAGGAGGATGTCTTCCCTGTAACGCACAGCGTTGAGATTGCCTGCAATGACAACAAGCTCAGTCCGATGATGCTGTGACACACATCCCCAGACCATGATGGACCCTCCACCTCCAAATCGATCCCGCTCCAGAGTACAGGCCTCAGTGTAACGCTCATTCCTTCGATGATAAACGCAAATCTGACCATCACCCATGGTGAGACAAAACCGGGACTCGTCAATGAAGAGCACTTTTTGCCAGTCCTGTCTGGTCCAGAGACGGTGGGTTTGTGCCCATTTGCGACGTTGTTGCCGGTGATGTCTGGTGAGAACCTGCCTTACAATAGGCCTACAAGCCCTCAGTCCAGCTTTTCTCAGCCTATTGCGGACAGTCTGAGCACTGTTGGAGGGATTGTGCATTCCTGGAGTAACTCGGGCAGTTGTTGTTGCCATCCTGACCCTTATCCACTGGTGTGATGTTCGGATGTACCGATCCTGTGCAGGTGTTGTTACACGTGGTCTGCCACTGCGAGGACGATCAGCTGTCCGTCCTGTCTCCCTAAAGCTCTGTCTTAGACGTCTCACAGTACGGACATTGCAATTTCTTGCCCTGGCCACATCTGCAGTCCTCATGCCTCCTTGCAGCATGCCTAAGGCACGGTCACGCAGATGAGCAGGGACCCTGGGCATCTTTCTTTTGGTGTTTTTCAGAGTCAGTAGAAAGGCCTACTTAGTGTCCTACGTTTTCATAACTGTGACCTTAATTGTCTACTGTCTGTAAGCTGTTAGTGTCTTAACGACCATTCCACAGGTGCATGTTCATTAATTGTTTATGGTTCATTGAACAAGCATGGGAAACAGTGTGTAAACCCTTTACAATGAAGATCTGTGAAGTTATTTGGATTTTTACGAATGATCTTTGAAAGACAGGATCCTGAAAAGGGGACGTTTCTTTTTTTCTTGAGTTTATAATGAGAGGGTTTGAACATAAATAACATTTTAGACCTTTAATAAAGTATCTAAAAATGCACAATATTGTACTGTAGCTTAGACCCTATTTCACATCATCTGACGTTGTGTTTTACCCACCATCAGTTGAAACATGCTCTTAACTTCTCTAGGATATGGGGCAGCATTTTCACGTTTGGACGAAAAGCATACCCAAATTCAACTGCCAGCTACTCATCCCCAGAAGATAAGATATGCATAGTATTAGTAGATTTGGATAGAAAACACTCTGAAGTTTCTAAAACTGTTTGAATCATGTCTGTGAGTATAACAGAACTAATTTAGCAGGCGAAACCCCGAGGACAAACCATTCAGATTTTTCTTTTTTGAGGTCACTCTTTTCAATGGATTTTCATTAGGAATCCAGATTTCTAATTGACCATCTTGCAGTTCGTACCGCTTCCACTGGATGTCAACAGTCTTTAGAAATTGGTTGAGGTTTTTTCCTTTGTGTAATGAAGAAGTACGGCCATCTTGAACGAGGGTCACTTAAAGTGTCCTGTTTGTTAGAGGCGCGTGACCAGAAAGCTAGCTACAGTTTGTTTTAATCCTGTATTGAACACAGATCATCCCGTCTTCAATTTTATCGATTATTTACGTAAAAAAATACCTAAAGTTGTATTACAAAAGTAGTTTGAAATGTTTTGGCAAAGTTTACAGGTAACTTTTGAGATATTTTGTAGTAACATTGCACAAGTTTGAACCGGTGTTTTTCTGGATCAAACGCGCCAAATAAATTGACATTTTGGATATATATTGATGGAATTAATCGAACAAAAGGACCATTTGTGATGTTTATGGGACATATTGGAGTGCCAACAAACAGAAGCTCGTCAAAGGTAAGGCATGAATTATATTTTTATTTCTGCGTTTTGTGTCGCGCCTGCAGGGTTGAAATATGCTTCTCTCTTTGTTTACTCTGTTGCTATCCTCAGATAATAGCATTGTTTGCTTTTGCCGAAAAACCTATTTGAATTCTGACATGTTGGCTGGATTCACAACCAGTGTAGCTTAATTTGGTATCAATGTGTGATTTAATTAAAGTTAGATTTTAATAGTAATTTATTTGAATTTGGCGCTCTGCATTTTCTGTGGCTTTTGGCCAAGTGAGACAGTAGTGTCCCGCCTAAACTCAGATTTTTTTATATAAATATGAACTTTACCAAACAAAACATACATGTACTGTGTAACATGAAGTCCTATGAGTGTCATCTGATGAAGATCATCAAAGGTTAGTGAATAATTTTATCTCTATTTCTGCTTTTTGTTACTCCTCTCTTTGGCTGGAAAAATGGCTGTGTTTTTCTGTGACTTGGCTCTGACCTAACATAATCGTTGTGTGCTTACGTCGTAAAGCCTATTTGAATTCTGACATGTTGGCTGGATTCACAACCAGTGTAGCTTAATTTGGTATCAATGTGTGATTTAATTAAAGTTTGATTTTTATAGTAATTTATTTGAATTTGGCGCTCTGCATTTTTACTGGCTTTTGGCCACATATCCCAGAGAAGTTAAATACAGGGTGGGTGTCATTTCACAGAAATAATAGAATAGACCCATCCCTTCAGACCACTGCAAATTAGCTGGTACAAGTATAATTTGAATTACTACAACAAAAGATGACCAGCGGTCCGACCACCGTCGAATGGCATTAGCGGTTCTAGTGTTGACAACGGCCACAGATGATTGATTTTGTAAATAAATAAAACAAATTGGGGAAGAAAAAAGCAACGTACTGCTCCTCCTTTGACTTTTCCTAAATGTCTGTATTTTACATTGCTCAGTTGTCAGAAATGTTTTAGTCACAAACAGAAGTACAGTATTTAGAGCTTTATTTTGACCCCACGGGGTGAGATCTTGCGTGGAGCCCCAGATCGAGGGAGATTATCAGTGGTCTTGTATGTCTTCCATTTCCTAATAATTGCTCCCACAGTTGATTTCTTCAAACCAAGCTGCTTACCTATTGCAGATTCAGTCTTCCCAGCCTGGTGCAGGTCTACAATTTTGTTTCTGGTGTCCTTTGACAGCTCTTTGGTCTTGGCCATAGTGGAGTTTGGAGTGTGACTGTTTGAGGTTGTGGACAGGTGTCTTTTATACTGATAACAAGTTCAAACAGGTGCCATTAATACAGGTAACGAGTGGAGGACAGAGGAGCCTCTTAAAGAAGAAGTTACAGGTCTGTGAGAGCCAGAAATCTTGCTTGTTTGTAGGTGACCAAATACTTATTTTCCACCATAATTTGCAAATAAATTCATTAAAAATCCTACAATGTGATTTTCTGATTTTTTTCCTTCATAGTTGAAGTGTACCTATGATGAAAATTACAGGCCTCTCATCTTTTTAAGTGGGAGAACTTGCACAATTGGTGGCTGACTAAATACTTTTTTGCCCCACTGTATTTATATTTTAAACAAGGTAAAATGTTCTGATTGCTATATATAGTATTAGAAAGAGCATATTCTGCAGTTCTCTATTTCCAAATATCACTTTTCCCAAGAATAACCGCGCTGTCCATGCATTTGCGCACTCACGTGTCAGAATTTCTCAGGCTACTAAGCAAAGACTAGTAACATAATAAAATATGCTATTCAGTTTTATTTGATACATTTTCTTATTTCCAATGTTTCTTTAGACCTGCCAAAAACCAAATAATAATGGATTTGGCTCTTAAAGTAGAGGTTTTTGATTTTTACTTATAGCTTAGAGTAACAAACTAATAAATGCTATTATGTCCTGTGAAATGATAGTTTAAAAAAAAGTATTATTCTAATGACCTTCATAAACAAAACCAAATGATTATTCTTTGGATAACATATATAGACTGTTAGAATGTTGACCCGTCATTGGCTGGAAGGGGCCAGACGTATGCGAATGACTGCCTAACAGAGTTCTCTAGCGGATACTTATAGGCCCGGCGGTTCTAGCGTTAAATTGTCATGTCTACTCTATGATCTGTATTTCTATGATTTCAATAGGTTTCCTATGGAAGACTGACAGTATAATTTAAAACTGATATTCCCATTCAAGTCAACATTCTCTGATGCGTGGACCTCCAACCATCTCTGTGCTACCATTTCAAAGTTGACATTTCCAAATGATTCCTATTTTCGTACATTTATCAGCCAAAACATGACACCCACCCTGTATTCAAGAGCATGTTTTATCTCAACCGATGGCGGGCACAACACAAAACCTAGATTATGTAAAATAGAGTCTAAGCTACAACATATGTGAAACCAATTTATTTTGTTGAAAATTTGACGTAAAAAAAAACGAAAACATTTTCGTTTTTTTGGAAGACAACAAAATAGTTTGACAACGGTGTTTGTAAACTCTTAAATGTTATCAATCTCAACCATTTATCTTTTTCAGTGATGAGGACATGGATGTATGGTGGGGTATGCAAAATGGGTCAACTTTGAGCACCATTATCTCTTGAATGTTTTGTCATTCAGGTCCAAAAAGCCACTTTCTGTGCACTTCTACAAATACCTATGGAAGTGAAAAAGTAATTGAATTTACACTAGACAAAGTTAGGATATTTATTTTTTTGCATCAGCCTAAAATGGATTTCCCCATATGTTAGGAAATGACTCAAAAGCACATTAGCCTGAAATGTATTATGTCATATGTTAGGAAAGAAGATGGGGAAATACCTGACGTGTTGGGGGGGTCTTGTTAAGCTGCAGGGTTTTCAGGGGCTGGACCTCCGGGGTGCTGCCTGTGCTGCTGCCTGAGGTGCCCGACTTGGAGGCCTGAGCTGTGGCTACCGTCCTAGCCTGGTCTGGAGAGACGTACCTGTGTGCACACAACCATGAATAAAAATACATCCAGGGGTGGAATCGATGGGGAGTTCCCAAGGTGAAATAATTTTCACATGTAAAAATGGGTTGTTACTTGTCTTTTTAAAGTGAATTCATACGATTTTACATTGACAGCTCTGAGTGTGATTTTATATTGACACATCACAATAGAAACTGTGGGATCTGCAAATCAAATTCTTCTGCTTTCGACAATGTTCAGTTCACACGGTGCAATAGAAAGCAAGTGAGTGAAGCTCAGTGAACAGATGAATGAACCAAAAAGAAGCATCTCACCATCTTTTTTTCTCGTACTTTTCCTGGAGGAATTCTTTTACTTTCTGTGGTTCGTGGAAGTCTGGAACAACCAATGTCCTGTCGTTGTACAGCCCCAACCAGATGTGTTTACAGACCTAGAGTAGAGGAAGTGTTTGGGGAGAGGGTGTGGCGAGAGAGCGCGAGAGAGAAAAAGGAATGCCAATAAACTCCCTAGAGAGAAACAAAAAAACTTCAAATAATGAAAGCAGACATGAGGAGACAGACACGCATAAAGACACTAATCCAGTGTTTTTCCAATGCTGGTCCTGGGGACCCACAGGGTATGCAGGATTTTGTTCTAGCCCAATACAAACACATCTGACTCGACTAATCACCAATAGCTTTGAATGAATTGGATTTGTTCGTGCTAAACTGGAATAAAAGCCTGCACTCCCTGCAGATCACTAGGTTTGAAGTACACATTTCTTAGTACATTACTTGACCTCATGTCATTACCTCGTTGGTGTGTTTCTGTAGGAATTCAATTTCCTGTTGCGTGAAGGTGGTCATAGAGATGGACTTCACTCTGTGGGGGGGATTCAGCCCTCGTCTAGTTGGGAGTGGAGGGGTATGTATTCGGTGTCATTCAGTTTACAATGACCAGGCAAAACATGACTGCACACTCACAGCTAAACTGTGCATTTACTGATATTCACTGTCAAAAGGGTCGTTCCATTTGATTTCAATCACTTTTTGGCCGCACCACTTTTGATTTGAACAAAACTTGTCATACATATTTGCCCATGGTAGAAGTGGTCAGAAAGTGACTTTTTGAACCTGAATGCCAAAACATTTAGGAGATTTAGGAGAACAAAGTTACCCCATTTTGCATCAATGTCTTTATCACTGGAAAATATAAACAGGGATGTCAAACTATTTATCCTTTAGCAGCAATTATCAAAAAACATGTCAACTCATTTTCGCATATGCTTAATCCATATTTTACATAATCTGAGGTGTTTGTATTGTGCCCGCTATCAGTTGAGAGACAGCATACTGTTGAATAGAGAGAGGGTGGGTGTAATTTCAATCATAGATATAGAAATTCATAGAACGGATTTACCCCTTCAGACCACTGCAAATTAGCTGGTACATAATTGAAATTCTAATGTTTACTTCCAATTACTACCACAAAGATGGCCACCGGTCCCCCCACCGTCAAACTTAAATTGGAATGTCTATTCTTTTATCTGTATTTCTATGATTTCCATAGGTTTCCTATGGAAGATTGACCGTATCATTTAAAACTGATATTCCCATTCAAGTCAACATTCTCTGAGGTGTGGACCTCCAACCATCTTTGTGCTACCATTTCAAAGATGACATTTCTATTTTATTCGCATTTTAGTACATTTATCTGGCAAACCATGACACCCAATAGCATGCCGTTTCAACCGATATCAGGCCTAACAAACACCTCAGATGATGTAAAATAAGGTCTAAGCTACATGTGGGGGAAAAAAGGAGTTTATGCATTTAGATAATTGATGTTAAAATGTAAAAAAAAAAATATATATATAAAAGTTTGACAACCATGTTTGTGAGCATTTGAATTATATCAAACTCAACTATTTATATTTTCCAGTGATGAAGATCATGGTAGGGTGGGGGTATGCAAAAAGGGTTCACTCCATCTCCTATATGTTTTAGCATTCATGTCCAAAAGAGGTCAAAAAGTGATTGAAATCAGATGGCACATCCCAAAAGTGAAAACCACCAGTGAAAGTCATTATATGACTCATAAGGCTATGCATTCATGTGCCTAGCCTTCACATATGACGTGAGATGATCACTTGTGGCATCAGTTGTGGTTTTGTCAGAAGTCCTTTCCTATTGTGGTCTCTGAACCAATATCATTTGCATTACTTGACCTACTACCCCATTTCATGTATTCTACAAGACAGTGGCTGGCACTTATACACTTCCTCTATCTCAGGGATGGAAAACTCCTGTCCTTGGGGGCCTGATGTGTCACTTTTCCCCCAGCCCTATAAATAACACAACTGATTAAACGGAATTGCATTCTAAACTGAATACCTTGATTAGTTGATTATTGGAGTAAGGTGTTTTAGCAGGAGCTGGGGGAAAAGTGTGTCAACAATCAGGCCCCCGAGGACTGCCCATCCCTGCTCAAACTATAACGTTACACATATAGGCGTGAGCAACGGATGTCCCAAACTACGCCTACGGTATAGACAAGTTGATTGGGAAATAGGTTCGCCGGTGCGGTGACGTGCCGTTTTGACACACTGGTCAAATATTTGTCTTTTATCAGACAAGTACTTTCGGCACAAACAATCCTTTAAATAGTTGCCAAGCTAGGTATGGAACTGCATATTGACCTTCTAAAGATTGGGAATTGAGACCCCTCCTTACAACAAAGCATGGGCTTGCGACCCAGCCCAACCAATGGCCTCGAGCTAACGTTGGATAGCATTACCTGCTGTGTTGGGGAGCTTGCCAACGTTAGCTAAACCACCAAAACACATCACAAAGAACGACATTTTTCTTTAAAAACAATCCCACATAAAAACACAGCTATAGAATCAACACAGTACTTACAAAATGCCAGAACAGGTGGTACAGACGAAGGAACCCACTGTCATGTTGGCATAAGTCGGGCCGCGCTGGTCGCAATCAAAGCACTTCCTATTCGGGGGTTGGCTAGTCATTTCCCGAAGCATCTTGAGATGCGTCTCCTCTTGCTTTCGCTTCGCACTCGTCGCCATGGTTGAGAAATGGGGCTACTAACCGTGGGAGAAGTTTATCGAGGATGTCTTCGGGGAGGCTTGCCTCGACAGCGGTGGTGGTTCAGACACCTTGCTGAGAGGTCTAGTGGGACGGACACGTTCCTTCTTCGTTGGCATACAGGAGGTGTACCAGACAGCTAACCGGAGAGTGACTGACACCTACCGGTGGGAAGATCTGGTGGGCAGCAATGACCAGTCAACAACATATTATATTGATGAATAAAAGTTTAATAGTAAATACCATCATACTGACATCTTGTGTAACAACACTGATACAAGAGATTATCATATTTTGGTATCTACTTTGACATGATCATGTTTATCAAGATAAGAAAGTAATTTGCCTCAAATTTGGCACTGTTGAGGGTAGCAGGTGTCCACCAAATAAGCCATGAGCCCATCTGACCTCCCTCCATAGAAATCAATCGGCTCCTGTTTTGGATGAGGGAACAAGCAAGCCAAGGCCCCACAGACAGTGGTTGCACTGTTCTCGCCAATGAGTCTCCGCCTCTGCTCATCCTGTTTACTCGCTCCCTAGGAGTTGGCCTGGGTCATGTTCATTAGGGCACAACGTTTTAAAACGGAAAACGAATATGAGCATTACTTATTGGATATGCCCAGGTAGTCGGCCCGTTTCAAGGCGGTGCCTAATGAACATGACCCCGAGGTAGTCGCTGTCACAAATCTTTACATAATAAGAATTGGTTTATGCTCAATCGTTAGGAAGTTAAAGAAATGTATGGATCAGTTGACCTGCACAGCTCCTTTCTCAGGTAGACCCTCATGAACAAGCACATCCTTTTAACTGTCAGGCAGCTGGTTGGTAAGGATGCATTTGCAGTACCACCAGACTCCGTCGGAGGGCAGTGTCACTTTGACCTCACTCTCTTTTCTTTGGTGCCAATGGAATCCCCAGTTTCAGACGACGGCTACAAGTGGAGATAAGGCTGGTATTTCAGACACAACACAATAACTGAATAGATACCAGAAATACACAGGCTAATTTAGATGTCACATCAATTTAGTCTGGATTCCAGTCTGTTTCTGCTTTAGCCAACCTGCAATCATGAAATGTTATATTGCCAAACAAGGCAACAATGTGACATTGTTGAATGCAGGAACAGTTAGGGAACCAGAGGGGTGTACTACGAAGCTGGAGAGAGGAGTTAGCGAGCTTACTTGAGTCAATTCTGTGTTCAACTCGAGATTACCGTTGACACGAAGATGGCTCACCTTTTAGCTAGGTACATATCTATGGCAGTGAATGCTTCATCTCTAACCTGCTCCGGGGCAGGGCAACTCCACTTCATCCTGAACTAAGCGTTTGAGCCGAAAGTTGAGGACCAATCAAATTAGATTCCCTCACTCTCACAGAGTGCCTCATCATCCCCTTCTCCGGACCATATTTGAGGAAGACTGATTCAATATTTTTTAAAGAAAAATCGATTTTGTGTAGTAATATTCAAAGATATACCACACTACACATTTAGCGAAGACAGGACGCATTTAAAAGTTGTGGGTAAAAAGGGGCTTGTGCATTGATAAGCACACCAAAGACGATATTAATGATACGATTAATAAAAGAAAGATGGCACTTCTAATAGCCCATTTCAAGATAAGCTTTCTTTCATTTCGTCAAAAATTTCTGTGGCACCGACTCGCCCACGGATTGCTGTTTCAGCATTGTCTCAATGACGAGTTCGGCTTTTGACTTGTCACGTTCGACGCGAACACGCAGTTACAAGCTGGCTCAAGTTAACGGCGGCTGCATGATCAATATCCACCTTCGCAACATGTATGAAGCCTGAGCTTGAATTTGAAGCCAACTGAAGCTGGCTAGCTTTAGAAAATCCAGAAAATATCTAGCTAGTGTCTTAGTATACCCCTGAGGCTACTATTCCCAGTACAGCAGTACAGGGTCGTGTTCAGTAGGACATTTAGCAACAGAAGGAAAACCTGTGTTCTTATTGGACAATTAAGTTCAGTTCATACATTCATTGTTTCAAAAAAAAAATTTAAACACTTTTCAACTGTATAAAGAGTGTTGATCCTTAGACATCTCGATTGACAGTCAATATAACCTGATAAATTAAAGGTGATCAATCAATAAAGGCATACCTACATGGAGGATGAGGTTATAAATTACTTAGAAAATTGCTGTACATTTCAACCGAATTGTAAAACTGAAGTTAACCTTAGCGGTATTGGATATAGTGGACCGAATTTTTTTATTTATTTATTTATTTTTTATTTTTTATTTATTTAATGTAAAGGGTTGATACAGTTTGGGGATCTCCAAAGCCATAAATACCATAGATATGAAACATTTGGCATCAATGAACAGGCTAATAAAGTCTGATATATAGCCATCTCTATACCAGGCTCTGGGCCATGAGATGTAGAGTTCAGCAGGTACTCCCACCATAAAATGGCGAGGTGTCATAAAAGTGTCATAGTGGGGTTATATCACCTGTTGCCTTTTCCGTGTAACACGGAAGAAGTCCTCCATGCGAGTTTGTCGGCTCTGTCCTGCTGCCTTGTCCTCCTCCCTCTCCTTCCTCAGGCGTTCACGCTTCTCACTGAACTTCTGCATTCGACCTCGTACCCTTTGCTCCCTACATAACACACACACATATATGGAATAATTCAGTTTTAGATTACTGGGCAAGGACATAAAACAACCATGCACTGCAGATATAGAGGACACGATTTGTGCACACCAGGGGTCGTATATATCAAGCGCCTCAGCGTTACCTTTTTCGAACACAATTAATAAGATTACATGGTCAAGGGGAACCTGATCCTAGATCAGCACTCCTACTCTGAGATGCTTGATACACATGGCCCCTGGTCTAATTCCAAAGGTGGTCGGTCATACAGGACCAGAACAGTACTTGACGTGTTTCTCGTGGCACAGAAAGTGGACCAGGGCCTCCTCATCTGGCTCAGTCCAGACCAGGTTCGGGAGCTCGGTCAGGGGGGCATCCAAAAACAGCTTGCGGGCATCCTGATACTGCCAGAACAGTGGGACAGGGTGGGTCTGAAGGAGGAGGGAGAAAAGGGGTTGGGTGTTAGTCTAATTACATGGACAGGAACAGAGCATAGAAGGTGAGGTCTGAGATGAAAAATGAAATAATCATTAGTTCATATATGTTATTCATATGTGGAGTGGTAACAAATGACATAGATCATTTAATATTTTCTTGGTTTACTAGTATATTCTATCCAGACTTATAGATAAGACTTCAGCAAACACATTGGCACCAAAATCTCCAAGACAATCGCATTGCAGTAATACAGTATGAACAGTTGTCAGGGAGGGAACATGTACCTTTCTGTTGATGTTCAGCACAACGTTCTCTATGTTCCGGTGCTGCTGGATCAGAGTCAGAGCTCTCTTAGGTCCAAGGCCTGTGATTTTGTCACAGTAGTCACAGCCCAACAAGATACACAGGTCCACAAACTGACATAAATTAGGAGGAAAGACAAGGGGTGTTAGCCTAAGAGATGAAATATCACTGAATAGATAGTATGGGAGCATTTTGAGGGTTGAGAGACAGTTGAGAGATTACACTTGACAGAAAGGTACATGATGTTTATGCCTTACAAGAATGTAGTATGCTTGTACACATGATGCCTATGAACGTGTAATGAAGGCCTATGCCTCATTCAATACAAATGCTTTGGGTGGAGGAGATATCTTACCTCTTCATGTGTTATCTTCAAAATGTCTAGCAGCTTGGGCAGAGAGTACTCAATGACTTCGCTGTGTGGAGAAGAATAATTAGATTTAGAGACCCAGAGAACTGGCCATCAGTCATTACAATAACTTAATAATTTAATCAATTCATGTTTTTTTTTACTAATACTTTGCCACAAAGTGCTTAGAAGTAACCCTGGCCTAAGACCTTTTCTATTGGGGGAAACCACAGCAGTATAAACAACGTGTAAATATATTAAACATAAATCCTGTACACTCCAAATAGTATGATATGTTACATTTCATATGATATGTATTACTTTGTAGATGTCCATGATCTATTTTGTATGATATGTAACAAATTACAATTCATATGATATGTTACGAATTGCAATTTGTGCAATATGTTACGAATCACAATAGTACATCATGCTACGAATTTTCAAAAACGTATGATATACGTTACGAACTCCAATTTATTGTGGCTAACATTAGCTAGGTGGCTAACGTTAGCTAACCTAGGTGTTGGGGGTTAAGGTTAGGGTCAATGTTATGCATGGAACACACCGACAATCTCTGTGCCGATAGTCTGACAATAGGTACTTATCACAGTGGGAGTGTTCCTTCTCTTGCTAAAACAAAAGCGGTACCTGCTGCTTGCTGACCCGGTAGCGACGAACCTACCGATTCTACTTGTAGAATCGCAACGCTCGTGTCATTGGCCAACTACTTCACTTTGAGCCAATCAGAGAGCACGGACCCCCATGTGGGGGAGCCAACACTTCATATGCAATGTCGGCTATTGAATAGTAGCTAGCTAAGTGCACAGATGCAATACACACAACACTAAATACTTCCTCCAAACTATCTAACCACTGTAGCTAGTATTGGGATTATAATTAAATCACAATGGATTTGCTAGTTTCCATTAAACAGCTGCCTGTGTTCGCTGCTGAGTTAGTGCAGTGTCCTTAGCTAGCTATGTTGCACAAGCTAGCAAATATGCTAACTTTAGCTAGCTAGCTACACATTTGGCTATGGGCTGGCACTGACAGTATGGGATTATGGAGAGTGAATTAAATTGTCTCTTCGTCATCTTGCTAGATCTAGCTGTGGTCATCTGGTTAGTATCAACAAGGGCTTTCTATAAAATAGCAACATTAGCGCAACATTTGTCAGAGTGTCCATGTTTCCATCCTTTTACTTTTAGATTTGTGTGTATTGTTGTGAATTGGTAGATACTACTGCAATGTTGGAGCTAGGAACACACACAATTCGCTACACCCGTATAACAACTTATAAATATGTGTATGCGACCAATTCAATTTGATAGCTTGGAATCTAGACCATAAGCAATACACACAGATATGCAAAGCCAAACAACGCAACTGCCACCTTCTGGTTTGGAGTATTTTAACAAGGCTTTTGTGCCTGACGACTTCCAAGGTCTTTGCTGTGTGAATAAAAAATAAATTTACTGCAGACCCCCTGTTCAGAGGTGCTAAGTACTGTCGGCAGGCAAACGTTTCACTATCCTGCTGGTGTCTTGAGCTTTTATGGTTAAGCTTAGGGTTAAGGTTAGGAGTGATGTTAAAGGGCTAAAGTTAGGTTTAGGGGAAGGGTTAGCTAACATGCTAAGTAGTTGCAAAGTAGCTAAAAAGTAGTAAGTAGTTACAACGTTGATAATTAGCTAAAATGTGATGAAATTCGAACATGCAACCTTGGAGTTTCTTGACATTCGCGTTATTTGGGTTGCTAGACGTTCATGTTATACACTCACCCATACCAAATCATCGTCTTATGTAACCATTGGGGCGGCAGGTAGCCTAGTGGTTAGAGTGTTGGACTAGTAACAGAAAGGTAGCAAGATCGAATCCCAGAGCTGACAAGGTACAAATCTGTCGTTCTGCCCCTGAACAAGGCAATTAACCCACTGTTCCTAGGCCATCATTGAAAATAGGAATTTGTTATTAACTGACTTGCTTAGTTAAATAAAGGTAAAATAAAAAATAAACACCAAACGTAACATATCATACTAATTTGAGTGTCCCTGAAGTACATTTACTATATTACGTCTAGTCTATGAGACCAGGCTGTATAGACATGGTTATGAACTCAAAGGTGCACTCTCACCTGTTTTTCTTGGCATTGAGCTGGCGGATCAGGATGTTTCCACCAAAGGGCAGAGTGTCCATGTCTTCTGATGCTACCGCGTCTACTACGCCCTGTTTCACCAGGTGGGCACATAGGGCCTCGCCATCTCCTGGAGCCTGGAGAGAGAGCGAGAGAGTGGAAGGAGAGAGTTCATATGTTATGGTTTCTGGTGGCTGGTGTTTGTTCAAGACAACTTGGTATAATTAGGGTATGTGTTCAGGGTTAGCATGCTACATAGAGCACTCGCACACTGACCTGGATGATGGGCACACCCATAAGCTTCAGAAGCTGGAGACAGTCCCGTGTCTGAGGGGACACTACAGGTGCCCACAGAGAGGTCAAAAGTAAAATACAGGAAGATGGAAAACTGATATGCGCTGCGATTGAATTCCAATGTTTCTCTTACCTGCTCCTGAACGACTGGGGGAGCTCCAGCCTGCAGCCTGTGCCCTCTTCTCCAACTGAAAGAAAACGAGAGAATACAATTAAATTAAACCGTATTGACATGGACTGTAGAAAATTGTACTCTATTCCCTATTTAGTGTAGTGAACTACTTGTGAGGGTATCATTTTGTGAGGTACAGTGCCTTCAGAAAGTATTCATATCCCTCGACTTAATCCACATTTTGTTGTCACAGCCCGAAATGGATTAAATAGATTGTTTTCCTCACCCATCTAGACACAATTGCCCATAATGACAAAGGGAAAACATGTTTTTTGAAATGCCAGCAAATTGTTTGAAAATGACACCCCTGAGTCAATACTCTGTAGAAGCACCTTTACCAGCGATTACAACAGTGAGTCTTTCTGGGTAAGTCTCAGAACTTTCCACACCTGAATTGTGCAACATTTGCCCTTATTATTTTCAAAATTCTTCAAGCTCTGTCAAATGGGTTGTTAATTATTGCTAGACAGCCATTTTCAGGTCATGCCATATATTTAAGTAGATTTAAGTCAAAACTGTAACTCGGCCACTCAGTAACATTAACTGTCTTCTTGGTAAGCAGTTCCAGTGTAGATTTGGCCTGGTGTTGTAGGTTATTGTCCTGCTGAAAGGTGAATTCATCTCCCAGTGTCTGGTGGAAAGCAGACTGAACCAGGTTTTCCTCTAGGATGTTGCCTGTGCTTAGCTCCATTCCTTTTGTTGTTTATCCTGAAAAACTCCCCAGTCCTTAACGATTACAAGCATACCCATAACATGATGCAGCCACCATTATGCTTAAAAATTTGGAGAGTGGTACTCAGTAATGTGTTGTATTGGATTTGCCCCAAACACAACACATTGTATTCAGGACAAAAAGTTAATTGCTTTGCCACATTTTTTGCAGCATTACTTTAGTGCCAGGATGCATGTTTTTGAATATTTTTATTCCGAGCTTCCCACTCGGACAATTGCTGTAATTGATATTCAATGTCTTATTTTTTCCCCCCTTCTACCAATAGCTGCCCTTCTTTGCCAGGCATTGGAAAACCTCCCTGATCTTTGTGGTTGAATCTGTGTTTGAAATTCACTGCTCGACTGAGGGACCTTACAGATAATTGTACGTGTGGGGTACAGAGATGAGGTAGTCATTAAACAATCTGGTTGTGAGTCCATGTAAGTGAGTCCATGTAACTTATTATGTGACTTGTAAAACACATTTTTACTCCTGAACTTATTTAGGCTTGTCATAACAAAGAGGTTTAATACTTGACTCAAGACATTTCAGCTTTCATTTTTTATTAATATGGAAAAAAATGTTTTAACATAATTCCACTTTGACATTATGGGGTATTGTGTGTAGGCCAGTGACAAACAAATCTCAATTTAATACATTTTGAATTCAGGCTCTAACAACAAAATGGGGGAAAAGTCAAGGGGTGTGAATACTTTCCGAAGGCACTGTAGGTAACTATGGTCTCAGCTGTAATTCTAAGAGCCGCCACTAACCACAGCACTTTTCTCGCCAGGAGGCTTCCCATCGAACACAAACAATGGTTTGATGTCATGCTCCAGGAAGGTTAGCGTTCGAAAGAACAAACCTGTCAAGGGACTAGAGCGAAAGGATGGGAACTTGGGTTAGAAACAGAAACAGGGCCCTGAATTCAGAGTTAGTTTACAACAGGTCTACACCTGGACAGATGACAAGAACTGGACAGATGACAGTAAATAACTGGTAGACATTCGCCATATGCTTTCCCCTATCCTGTGATTTCATATCAGTGCAGATGAAGGGGAGGAAGAAGCCACATTTGAGGTGCTGTCAATGGTTGGGTAAGCTTCTCAATTTAGAAGTTAGAAATGACAGCTCACCCCAGAAACTGAAGATTTGGTACTGCAGTGCGGAACTGGTTCAGAACAATGAAGGTGTCCAACGCAATGACCTTTCCTAAAATTGACAGAAAACAAATGACTGCATTTGTAAAATCTTTGATTGAACTCAATGAGTAGGAAACATTCAACTGTGCTCATATCTAGTCCTGGATTAAACTTGGCCAAGCTAGTTTGATAACGTGAATAATGCCTGCCCTGTCTGGTAGCTTCAATGTTGGGGATAAGTAATGTCAATTATTGGGTGAGCACACTGATGCTCCATAACATTATACATGCTAGGATGAGATAAAGAGCATATGAAGGAGGTCAATGTTGATACTAGCGGCAAACTGCATGCTAGCTAGCTAGCTAACGTTAGCCTTTGTAGAAGTACTAGCTAAGCATCAAACGTACCTGTGTAGTCGCAGATCTCTTTGTAAGAAATAGCACCTGGTGCATCGCTACGAATCAAATCTGCCAGTTTTGTAATACCCATTGTGCTTGTCTGACAGTTAGTTATAAAGCTAACAACTTAGATACACAGTTTCGGTGATGCTGTGCACCCGGAAACCTGCGTTGTTGTTGGTACACGAATCTACCAATAGGGGTTAGGAGGGATCAAACAAAGGGAGAGAGCACAGTAAGAGATTATACCTTAAAGCCACCCATAATGTATTACCGTAAACAATTTACAAACAATCCACTGATATACACTGAACACAAATATAAACGCAACATGTACAGTATGGTCCCATGTTTCCTGAGCTGAAATATAAGATCCCAGAAATGTTCCATATGTACAAAAAGCTTATTTCTCTCAAATGTTGTGCACAGATTTGTTTCCAACCCTGTTAGTGAGCATTTCTCCTTTGCCACAAGAATCCATCCACCTGACAGTTCTGGCATATCAAGAAGCTGATTAAACAGCACGATATTACGCCGGTGCACCTTGCCCTGGGGACAATAAAAGGCCACTCTAAAATGTGCAGTTTTGTTACACAACACAATGCCACAAATGTCTCAAGTTTTGAGGGAGCGTGCAATTGGCATGCTGACTGCAGAAATGCCCACCAGACATAAGCCACCTCCAATGTTGAGAATTTGGCAGTATGTCCAACCGGCCTCACAACCGCAGACCATGGCGTCGTGTGGGTGAGCGGTTTGCTGATGTCAACGTTGTGAACCGAGTGCCCTATAGTAGTGGGGACAACGAACACAATTGCATTTTATCGATGGCAATTTGAATGGACAGAAATAACGTGACGAGATCCTGAGGCCCATTGTGAGACCCATTTTTAAAAAAGATATCTGTGACCAAGGGATGCATATCTGTGTTCCCAGTCATGTGAAATTCATAGATTGGGGCCTAATGAATTTGTTTAAATTGACAGATTTCCTCATATAACATATAATGTAACTTAGTAAAATCTTTGAAATTGTTGCATGTTGCGTTTATATTTTTGTTCAGCATATTAGTTGAAAATGTATTTGTGCATCTATTTATTTAGCAATTTATATATTTTCTTGTAATATGTCAATTAATTTTTTTAGGGGTAGATCAGCTTTAATGTTGCGGATAGATTGCAGCTTCTATCAATGTAATTGTCTGCATCATTTCCAGTTCCCCATATATTTTTGGGGTATATACATATATTTATATATATATATACATACATACATAGGCATACCCACATAAATAAATATTGAAATTGAAAAGTTGAGGGTCACTTAGAAATGTCCTTGTTTTTGAAAGAAAAGCACATTTTTTGTCAATTAAAATGTCAAGAAGTGACAAAAGCATGGATACATTTTTCTGCATCATTTTTGGACAGAAAGTTTAAGATTTTTGCAATGTTACCAAGATGGAAAAAAGCTGTCCTTGAAATATTCTTGATATGTTCGTCAAAAGAGAGCTCAGGGTCCAGAGTAACGCCGAGGTCCTTCACAGTTTTATTTGAGATGACTGTACAACCATCAAGATTAATTGTCAGATCCAACAGAAGAGCTCTTTGTTTCTTGGGTGCAAAAATTCTAACTAAAAGATTGGATTAGGTTAGAAAAATGTATGTTATTTAGCTTTGTGTACTACAAGATGAATCAATCAGTCACTCAACGTACATGCAAAAACACAGATATTAAAAACAACAACAACAACAAAAAATCTAACTGTAGTAGAGCATGCTGGAAAAAAAGTTAATTTGTTATCATAACTTACAAAAATAGAGTTGGTGTGACTTCTCATTTACACTGAACAAAAATATAAATGCAATAATTTCACATTTTAAATTTTACTGAGTTACAGTTCATTTAAGGAAATCAGTCAATTGTAATAAATTAATTAGGCTCTAATCCCATACGGCGATGCCCAATTGGCCCAACGTCGTCTGGGTTAGGGGAGGGTTTGGCCAGGGTAGGCTGTTATTGTAAAATAAGAATTTGTTCTCAACTGACTTGTCTAGTTAAATAAAGGTTAAATAAAAATACAAAAATGAAATGATCTATGGATTTCACATGACTGGGAATACAGATATGCATCTGTTGGTCACAAATACCTTTTAAAAAAGGTAGGAGGGTGGATCAGAAATCCAGTCAGTATCTGTTGGGATCACCATTTCCCTCGTTCAGCTCAAAACATCTCCTTCACATAGAGATGATCAAGTTGTTAATTGTGGCCTGTAGAATGTTGTTCTCTTCAATGGCTGTGCAAAGTTGCTGGATATCAATCCAGAGCATTCCAAACATGCTCAATGGGTGATATGTCTGGTAAGTATACAGGCCATGGAAGAACTGGGACATTTTCAGCTTCCAGGAATTGTGTACAGATCCTTGCGACATAGGGCCATGCATTATCATGCTGAAATATGACCTGATGGATGAATGGCACGACAATGGGCCTCAGGATCTCGTCACGTTATCTCTGTGCAAATTGCCATCGATAAAATGCAATTGTGTTTGTTGTCCGTAGTTTATGCCTGCCCATACCATCACCCCTCCGCCACCGTGGGGCACTCTGTTCACAACGTTGACATCAGCAATCTGCTCGCCCACACAATGCCATTCTGCCCGGTACAGTTGAAACCAGGATTCATCCATGAAGGGTACACTTCTCCAGCATGACAGTGGCCATCGAAGGTGAGTATTTTTCCACTGAAGTCGGTCACGACGCCAAACTGCAGTCTAGTCAAGACCCTGGTGAGGACAACGAGCATGCAGAGGAGCTTCCCTGAGACAGTTCAAAACAGTTTATGCAGACATTCTTTGCTTGTGCAAACCCAGAGTTTCATCAGCTATCCGGGTGGCTGGTCTCGCAGATGAAGAAGCGGGATGTGGAGGTTCTGGGCTGGCAAGGTTACACTTCGTCTCCGGTTGAGGCCGGGTTGGACGTACTTCCAAATTCTCTAAAACTAAGTTGGAGGCGGCTTTTAACATTACATTCTCTGGCAACAGCTCTGGTGGGCATTCCTGCAGTCAGCCTGCCAGTTGCATACTCCCTCAAAACTTGAGACATCTGTAATATTGTGTTCTGTGTCAAAACTGCACATTTTAGAGTGGCCTTTTATTGTCCCCAGCACAAGGTGCACTTGTGTAATGATCATGCTGTTTAATCAGCTTCTTGATATGCCACACCTGTCAGGTGAGTGGATTATCTTGGGAAAGGAGAAATACTCATTAACAGGGATGTAAACACATCTGTGCACAACATTTGAGAGAAATAAGCTTTTTGTCCGTCT
This sequence comes from Salvelinus alpinus, assembly GCF_045679555.1. Taxonomy (NCBI): domain Eukaryota; kingdom Metazoa; phylum Chordata; class Actinopteri; order Salmoniformes; family Salmonidae; genus Salvelinus; species Salvelinus alpinus. The sequence goes on along the minus strand of NC_092108.1, from coordinate 44,899,942 downwards.
GGTAAATGTATGGGATCTTATATTTCAGCTCAGGAAACATGAGACCAACCCTTTACATGCTGCGTTTATATTTTGGGTCAGTGTAGTTTTGAGTCAGTACCACAAACATTTTGAGCAACAATGAAGTATTTGAGTTAAACATGCCTTGGGGTTTACAGTGTATGGAACTACGGTGTGGTGTGTGGGCTTGGGCATTTGAACATTATACTTTGTAATCCGATATCCAACCACCCTCAAACTGAAATTAAAATGATGTTTGTAAATAATAATCAAAAGGAATACAATTCATTCGTACAATGACTTATAATATATATTTTTTTAAACAACACAACAAAAATGTCTTCCTTACCTGGTCTCTGTCGCCCTCTCGGTCTCTCTGTCTGTCATTACAGCCTGATTTCAATCAATTGTCTCTCTGGTTTTTCGTCTCTCTATTATTCTGTTGTTTCTCTGTCAATCTCTTCAACTTCCCCCATTGGGCCTCAAACTCCATCTATTTTTCTCTTTTGTTCCAGTGGAGTTCCCACTCTCTTTTATCCTCCTCTGTTGCTTCCTCCTCCGCTCTTCTTTCTATATTTTTCTGCCCCTCTTCCTCCGTCATTCTTTCCATCTTTCTCTCCCCGTCTATCCTCCTCTCGTTCTCTTTTTGTATCACATTGATAGAATCACCAATCTCTCTCTCTCTCCATAGCCTCCTGGATAGTTGGTGTCTCTTCCTTCATTGTGCTCAATCTCATTTGATCTTTAGTTCTTCTGTCCTTCTTTCTCTTCAAACCACCACCTCCACCACCTCCTCCACCACCTCCTCCTCCACCCTATTTGCCTGCAGAGCAGATCTCCATACTCCTCACCACTCCAACAGACCACCGCTTCTCCCCTCTCCTTCTCCATCCTCCTACCACTCTCTACCTTCATTGGTCACCTGTTATACAAGCACTCTTGTTCAACCGCCTTTCTCATCTCCCTATTAACGTGTGCCTTTGCCCCTCTTCCATCTTCACTTTTCTCCTTGCTGTCTCACCACTGCCACTCGCAAACTCCTTTTGATCAGAATATCTGTGAGAAAACAAACACATCCAACATGTTCAGGAATAATATTACCAGACTGTCTTTTCATATACAAAACACTGATTCTGTTAAACTAGTTCAACACTGGAAACCAGCTCATATTAACTGTGGGAAACCTGGCTACTATGGGGAAAGAGCACACAGCTCCCTTTGTAAAACCTCATGCTTCGTTACCATGACCCTTATTGTTACGTCTTTAATAAACATGAATCACTGTGTGGCATTCAATTAGTATCCCATGTAGTATTGATTTTATAGGCAGATATAACATAAACTCAGCACAAGCCGACAGAGTGAATAAACAGGCAACTCTTGATATTAAATTGTTCTGAATGAAGATGAACCATCTGAATGTGCGAGGATCAGGCTACACTGCTTCGTTGTTCAACCACAACTGTCTCTATTTAAACACCATTAAAGTATTTAAATGTAAAGACTTGCTTTAAAGCTTTCAGTGAGTTGCTGCAACTACTGATTGCATTTTATCCGTGATCTTGTTCGTTGGGTTCTCTCTCTGTGGCAACTGTGAAGTCATCGTAAAATGTCGAGCTACATTACATTACATTACATGTTACATCAACGATGGTCACAATTTGGTACCACAACGTACATTTCTTTAATTCTATCCATTCGGTCACTATAGCAACCACTTTACGATGTCAGACCTGATTACACAGCCTGAGGCAAGTTGTAACCTAGGGCTTTCTTCAACCTAGGTTGTAACTACCCCTTAGGACAAACGGGATACGCTGGTTATAAATAAGCAGGATGTCAAATCCATTTTAAATCAATGAAAACATGGACATTATATCAGTCTCATTCATTGTTTTCTGTATTTTCTGTTCAAAATATTAGCTATTTAAATGAGCAATCTGTAGTTCAAACAATGACAAAGCGGTCACCTCGCTACTGTTTTGGTAAAGAGCTAAGGGATGAGGCTAGAGAAATGTCCATCCATGACCATCCCAGTTTTTTTAGGCTTTACACTATTTGGTTACAATTACATTATTTACAAACATTGTTCTGATGGAGTGTAAGACATTTAAAGTAAAGCATGTGTCACGCCCTGATCTGTTTCGCCTGTCCTTGTGATTGTCTCAACCCCCCTCTGGGTGTCGCTCATCTTCCCCATTATCTCCTGTGTACTTATACCTGTGTTCTCTGTTTGTCTGTTGCCAGTTCGTCTTGTTTGTCAAGTCAACCAGTGGTTTGTTTCAGCTCCTGCTTTCACAAGCCTTGCTTTTTTTCACCCTCCTGGTTTTGACCCTTGCCTGTTCTGAGCCTGTCTGCTGTCCAGTACCGTTGACCACTACTCTGGATTATTGACCTTGGCCTGCCTTGACCTGTCGTTTGCCTGTTGCTGTAATTAACATTGTTACTTCAACACAGTCTGCATTTGGGTCTTGTGTGTGTGTGTGTGTGTGTGTGTACAGTACCAGTCAAAAGTTTGGACACACCTACTCATTTAAGGTTTTTCTTTCATTTTTACTATTTTCTACATTGTAGAATAATAGTGAAGACATCAAAACTATGAAATAACACATATGGAATCATGTAGAAATCAAAGTGTATTTGAGATTCTTCCAAGTAGCCACCCTTTGCCTTGATGATAGCTTTGCACACTCTTGGCATTCTCTCAGTCAGCTTCATGAGGCAGTCACCTGGAATGCGTTTCAATTAACAGCTGTGTCTTGTTAAAGTTAATTTGTGGAATTTCTTTCCTTCTTGAGCCAATCAGTTGTGTTGTAACAAGGTAGGGGTGGTATACAGGAGATAGCCCTATTTGGTAAAAGACCAAGTCCATATTATGGCAAGAACAGTTCAAATAAGTAAAGAGAAACGACAGTCCGGCATTACTTTAAGACAATACGGAAAATTTCAAGAACTTTGAACATTTCTTCAAGTGCAGTCGCAAAAGCCATCAAGCGCTATGATGAAACTGGCTCTCGTGAGGACCGCCACAGGAAAGTAAGAGTCAGAGTTACCTCTGCTGCAGACCACAAGCTCATTAGAGTTAACTGCACCTCAGATTGCAGCACAAATAAACGCTTCACAGAGTTCAAGTAACAGACACATCTCAACATCCACTGTTCAGAATAGACTGCGTGGTTGAATTGCTGTTTCTTACAAAGCAAACACAAAACAATTGTGACCCTATAGATCCACTAAAATGAAGATCGCTAACTGACTTACCAACAAAGTCTTCTGTGTCAGTCAAACTGCAGTTGTTAGGCTTGTGTTCTTTCTGTCCCCAAAGCTCTCTCTCCATGCCAACCCCTTCATGATGTCATGCCTGTAGCACCTGTAACTGTGACATCCTACCAGACAACTGGCTACAGTAGGAGCAAATAGGAATCCAAGGCAGCCATTGGTAACTTTAATAAAGTGCACACCACCTAGTACAGTCACCTCTGTAACCTCAGTGCATTAACACAAATATCCAATGACTCCTATGCTTAACCTGTACAGTCATCACCGTGAACACAGTTCATTTCAAAATGGTCAACACCGTAGCCACAGTGCACCTCTCACACGTGGTTGTCATCTCCGTAACCACATTGTATCTCCTGGTCAACTCCGTAACCACTGTTCCCCTCCGGCGTGTCCATCCGTTGAACACTCAGGGATGAGGAGGGTCTTCTGTCTGGGTCCAGCCTGTCTGGAGCCATGCATGGGGCTTCAGCCCATCAGTTTTGGACGTCTAAACTGGGGATTTAAGGACTTTATGGGGGGGTTAAACCCCCGGATTCAAGCCCCCAGCCGCCTGTTTGAGGGATTACACTCCTCGGACCCCCATTTTCACCTCTTCATCTTGGCTAACGAGAAGTGGGGGTTGTCTTTGTGTTCGTGTTTCTGCCTGACATCTCTGGGGGCGAGGGATCTCTAAATGAGTGGGCTAACTGCTCTTAGACGTTAAAGAGATTCTCCGGTACGTTTGTATATATTTTTTTGCCAGTAGTTTTGAAAGTAGCGCCCATGAACTAAAAGTGGTCCCCAAAAATTGCATACTACAGTTGTGGGATCTTAACTTGAGCCAGTTTGATACAGCAGAAAAATGATCCTGCAGCAACAGGAAAATGGAATTATTGTGTGTATTATAATTAATGACAATTTATTGTAGGGGTTTAGAATTTCAGACTTGATTTGCCCTAACATAAAATGCATCAAGTGGAAATTCTAAGCTTTGGAAGGCTTTTTAAACCTTGAATACACCACAAGTTCGCATTTCCTGTTGTGCAGGAAAATTATCATCAACAAAATAGTGATCAAATGAAGATGCATATCTCTACGTCACAAATGTGCAGATATGTGCACTACGTCACTACGTCATTGCTCTCTCTCTCTCTCTCTCGCTCTACTGTGTGTACTGTGTGTCCCCTATTTAGGGGACTTTAAGCAGTTCTGGACCGGTTTTGACGGACTTTTTGGTGTATAAATCGCTCTGTGAACGTTGCAGGCTTTAGTGCCTTATAGTGCCATCTGTCTGCTACCATTTGAAGTGTCAGGTTTCACACTCCACATTCGCATAGGGAGTGATGTGTCACGTTGTCTGGCCTATCCAGACAAATAATCAATTTGCTCTCCCTCTGTGCAACGGAGCCCAGCCTGGGAGGCGGCATATTCATGGGGGCAGTCTCGCGAATCCAGCAGTCGCAGTTTCATCTCGCTGTGATATTCTCAGCCGGATTCTCAGCTCTCAACATGAAAAAATACTAAATGACTTAGAATTGAAACACGAGAATTGAAACACGACCACTTTCTTTTGGTCACCGCTATGTCATCAGTTGTATGAAATGGGGCCAAATTTGTACTGTCACTAATTATGATCACAATTAGAAGCTTTAATCTTCTATTAAGGTAGTTTATATTTTGATTGTTACTACATTTAGAATGCATTTAATTCATTTCAAACCCTATTCCCTTACTTTTGTTAAATAGGATGTATTTTCTTATTATTTTCATCATATTTGTACACCTCAGCAATGTATATCTATTTTTACCAGAAAGGTGAGTTTCAGACCTTTGTATAACTATGCAACATTTCTAAGTATTGTTTATGGCCATCTCATGAAGATGTATTACTTTTAGGCATGTCTATTTGAGTGGAAATGTAAATTTTTGTCACACCCTGATCTGTTTCACATGTCTTTGTGCTTGTCTCCACCCCCTTCCAGGTGTCGCCCATCTTCCCCATTATCCCCAGTGTATTTATACCTGTGTTCTCTGTTTGTCTGTTGTCAGTTCGTCTTGTTTGTCAAGCTTACCAGTGTTCGTCCTGTCAGCGCCTGTCTTTTTCCCTGCCTCTCTTTTTCCTCATCCTCCTGGTTTTTGACCCTTGTCTGTCCTGACCTTGTACCTGCCTGCCAGACCACTCTGCCCGTCCCGGGCCCTGAGCCTGCCTGCCGTGCTGTACCCTTGTCCCACCTCTGGATTATCGACCCCTGCCTGCCTTGACCTGTCGTTTGCCTGCCCCTGTTGTTACAATAAACATTGTTACTTCACACGGTCTGCACTTGGGTCTTACCTTGATTCCTGATACATTTTGCCACATTGTTCAAAAGGTTAGAAGGTTGTGTAAGTGGTACATGCTGTATTGTAACGTGAAGACGGATGCTGAGGACCTTTAGAGTGATAGAAGCCAGTGGAATGCACCATATCTTTTTGAGGGGGTCTGGTGAAACAGCATAAATACACATCAAAGATACGACGTAGGCCTACAGCAGTATTAACGTATCGATGATATTGACTACATAATGGACTGCCCTGCTCTAATGGTTTACAAGAACTGCCTATGCTAGCAGTATGGTAATGCTGTGACTATATGGGTGTGTGCATGCGCTGCATGTGTGTGTATTTGTGTGTGAGAATGAGGTCAACTTTGTGCCTATGTGAATGAATGGAAAAGTGAGTGTGTGGGTGTGTTTTTGTGTATGTGGTTTTGTGTGTGCTCATGTTCCGGTATTTGTGCGTGTGTTCCGGTATATATGTGTGTGGTATGCCAGGTGTCCGTGCGCTGCTGGCCAGAGTGGGAAGCTTACGCTTCCCTTTACAAGGCAGCCTATAGGGGCGGAAGTAAGCTGCCCTGAAACTTTAATGAGAGTCTGACATCTTCAACACAACCGTCTCACTGCCCTCGTCCTCATCCAACAGTCCCTATGTGTGGAGAGAAAAACCAGACAGACAGCCTACTTTAATACCAGACAGACATTCTGCAGTCTCCTAAACACAAAGACACTATTGACACTGTTTATGGAGCTTCATTGTGGAGATCAACAGCTAGCTACGAAAAATAGGTTTCCTCTCGCGATTTAATTGTCTTGTGTATAGTACGTTACATGTACATGCGAGTTGATGACTTAATTGTTTTTGATTGATTGGCTAATTGTCCTATAGCCACATCATTTGCCAATTACAGTAGCAGATCAATATTCGTTTACATTGTTACGTGCTCGGCTGAACTGTAAAAACACTAGAGTACAGTAAATTCAATATTGGGAAATCCCTGATTAGTTGCCCTAATAAATCAATGACCCAAATCAATAATGTATGCTTACCTCCTATCACTTAAATCTACACTACAGTAAGTACATGCACATCCTTGAAGGAGAACTATTCCATCTCTATTCCTGGGGTCGGGTAAGACAGTGGTTACTACAGAATTAGAATAGCCTACCTCAGTTGCAGTTACATTGACCAAACCCCTTCATTGGAAATAGTTCTGTTTTAACCCCTCACCCCCCAGGGTCAGTTTAGTTACACTAATAGAGCCGGATGAGTTACACAAACAGACTCTGTTCTCTTTAGTCTGTGTGCACGGACCTCTGTCAGGGAGTAAACTGTTCCTTTGAAGTGCTGAACACACAGGCTGAGGGGGAAGAGGTCAGACGGGCCTTTTCTTTAGTCCCCTGAAGCGACGGATGTCGGCTGACTTTGTGTCTGTCCCGTTAACCGCATTGCCCACAGAAGGCACTATTATTATTAACATGGTTAACATTTCCTTTACAGTGCATTTGACCAGTCAAAAAACATTCAAACAAGCTGGTAGTGACTGGCTATTTAGTCGTGAGATTTGACGTGTGGTCAATTATTTTGAAATCATTGTCATTTAACTCATATCTGGTTATGGCATACTGTGCCTTGTGACAGAGAGCACTTGTGATTCAATTGAAAGTTCTTGATTGATACTGTTACTCAATAGTAGCTCTCATGATGGAAGTGCCATTGAAGTACAATTACTGTGCTGGATTAGCCATCTAAAAAAACAAGCACTTGATATCCACTGGTAGTAATAACAGTCTGGAGCTATAGTTTGTGATTGACAAATCCTGTGTTGAAAGAGTAACCAATGTCATCTGCACAAAAAAACATGAAAAGGACTTGGCCCTTGAATTGTACTGCTTTCTTAGTAGGTTACTTACAGGCACTTTCCATTTGGGTACTGGACCATACCTACAAAATGTTTTCCTATTTACTTTCGAGTAGAGTTCTGCTCGTTTTCTAGAGCTAACAAGATAAACAAACCTAACTCTCAACTGCTGACTCACTTTCGGTTGTTCTTATTAATAGATGTATTAGATCTACAACTTGTAACTAACTCAATCCTAACACTAGCTAATCTCTTACCCACTACTGTGCACGGACATTTACAAGGATTCTTTCCTCCCCTCTGCTGGGGCCTATTCTCACAAAATTGAGATTCTAGGATTTGCGCGCGCAAACAAATTATTGGCATTTATCAAACGGTCGCAAACATTGATTTTCAACTTCGAATCAACATTGTTTTCATTGATAAGTAAGAGCCACACTATACGTGAACGAGTGCTACAACTCCACCTGGAAAATGCCCTCCATTCACCATTTATGTTGCAAAAATGTCCTAATTTGCTGTATGATTTGGAAAATGTTAGAACTGGGCCATCGCAGTTTCTAAAAGAAAGCGCAAAGTCTAATTTTAATCACATTTCTGCAGTGGCGTGGGTAGAATGTTTTAATCTTTTGCAGTGACTTTTTCAAACCAAAAATGCATGCCACCTATTGCGAGTGCCAAACACTGGCTACGCATTCTGCAAGATTGGTTGTCTATTCAAACAATTTAAAAGTAAATGCTACAGCCCATAATTCTTTGCAATATTATACACTACACGGCCAAAAGTATGTGGACCCCTGCTCGTTGAACATCTCATTCCAAAATCATGGGCATTAATATGTAGTTTGTCCCCCACTGCTGCTATAACAGCTTCCACTCTTCTGGGAAGGCTTTCCACTAGGTGTTGGAACATTGCTGCGGGGACTTGCTTCCATTCAGCCACAAGAGCATTAGTAAGATCGGGCACTGATGTTGGGCGAGTAGGCCTGGCTCGCAGTCGTTGTTCCAATTCATCCCAAAGGTGTTTGATGGTTATGGGGTCAGGGCTCTGTGCAGGCCAGTCAAGTTCTTCCACACCGAAAGGGCCTTCCTCAAACTGTTGCCACAAAGTTGTAATCACAGAATCGTTTAGAATGTCATTGTATGCTGTAGCATTAAGATTTCCCTTCACTGAAACTAAGGACCCTAGCCCGAACCATGAAAAACAGCCCCAGACCATTATTCCCCCTCCATCAAACTTTACAGTTTGCACAATGCATTCGGGCAGCTAGTCTTCTCCTGGCATCCGCCAAACCCAGATTTGTCCGTCGGACTGCCAGATGAGTTGTTGAAGCGGGATTCATCACGGTGCCACGTTGAAAGTCACTGAGCTCTTCAGTACGGGCCATTCTACTGCTAATGTTTGTCTATGGAGATTGCATGGCTGGGTGCTTGATTGTATACAATTGTCAGCAACGGCTGTGGCTGAAATAGCCAAATCCACTCATTTCAAATCAAATCAAATTGTATTGGTCACATACACATGATTAGCAGATGTTAATGCGAGTGTAGCGAAATGCTTACGCTTCTAGTTCCGACAGTGCAGTAATATCTAACAAGTAATCTAACAATTCCCCAACAACTACCTTATACACACAAATATAAAGGGGTGAATGAGAATATGTACATGTAAGTATATGGATGAGCGATGGCTGAGCGGCGTAGGCAAGGTGCAATAGATGGTATAAAATACAGTATGTACGTGTGATATGAGTAATGTAAGATATGTAAACTTTATTAAAGTTGCATTATTTAGAGTGGCATTGTTTAAAGTGATTAGTGATCCATTTATTAACGTGGCCAGTGATTGGGTCTCAATGTAGGCAGCAGCCTCTCTGAGTTAGTGATTGCTGTTAAGCAGTCTGATGGCCTTGAGATAGAAGCTGTTTTTCAGTCTCTTGGTCCCAGCTTTGATGCACCTGTACTGACCTCGCCTTCTGGATGGTAACGGTGTGAACAGGCAGTGGCTCGGGTGGTTTTTCCTTGATGATCTTTTTGGCCTTCCTGTGACATTGGGTGCTGTCGGTGTCATGGAGGGTAGGTAGTTTCCCCCCGATGATGCGTTGTGCAGACCGCACCACCCTCTGGAGAGCCTTATGGTTGAGGGCAGTGCAGTTGCCGTACCAGGCTGTGATACAGCCCGACAGGATGCTCTCGATTGTGCATCTGTAAAAGTTTGTCAGGGTTTTGGGTGACAAGCCAAAATTCTTCAGCCTCCGGAGGTTGAAGAGGCGCCTTGTTCACAACACTGTCTGTGAGGGTGGACCATTTCAGTTTGTCTGAGATGTGTATACCGAGAAACTTAAAACTTTCCACCTTCTCCACTGCTGTCCCTTCGATGTGGATAGGGGGGTGCTCCCTCTTCTGTTTCCTGAAGTCCACGATCATCTCCTTTGTTTTGTTGACGTTTAGTGAAAGGTTGTTTTCCTGACACCACACTGATGTTTCCTACCTTCACCACCTGGAGGTCGGCCCGTCAGAAAGTCCACGACCAAATTGCACAGGGCGGGGTTGAGACCCAGGGCCTCCAGCTTGATGATGAGCTTGGAGGGTACTATGGTGTTAAATGCTGAGCTGTAGTCGATGAACAGCATTCTTACATAGGTATGAGTTAGGACAGTGTGCAGTGTGATGGCGATTGCATCGTCTGTAGACCTGTTGGGGCGATATGCAAACTGAAGTGGGTCTTGGGTGGCCGGTAAGGTGGAGGAATATGATCCTTGACTAGTCTCTCAAAACACTTCATGATGACAGAAGTGAGTGCTACGGGGCGGTAGTCATTTAGTTCAGTCATATGTCCGTAAACAAACCAGCCAGCTGGTCTGGGCATGCTCTGAGGACGCGGCTAGGGGTGCCGTCTGGGCCAGCAGCCTTGCGAGGGTTAACACGTTTAAATGGGGTGTCCACATACTTTGTAGTATATATTGTTCAATATTTTGTTGATCAATACATGATTATCTTTCTTTCTCCTGCCTTGGTATTGGCTCTGAGATGAAATAGGCTAACCTATTGCACAGCAATACTGCAGCCTACACATACAGTTGAATAGTTTAAATAGGCTACTGTTCTATTTACTTTCAAGCATGCTTGGCTATTGAATGAACAATGGATAAAGGGTAGACTCATTTTTGTTGTGTAGCGGGAATATACCTATTTGACCTTTTGATGTCAGAAAAGTAAGGACAGTAATATGTCCTGCAATATGATTATGATTTAAGCCTAGATAAGAAAAGTAAAACAAACATAGGCCTATTCGGCTACATGCTGCTTTGCGATATCATTACCAATGGCAAATGCATCTGTTTAATCATTTGGCCTACGTTTGAATGTTTTTATTATAATTCCCATCCACCAAATACCTCCAAGTCCCCCAAAATAACAACATTAGCTTGCAATACAATTGATCAACCACTAGAAGTTGTGCGTCCACATGGTTTAAGCTTTGCGTGGAGACACGTACATTTTGACCAACCTTTGCAAGACAACTGAGCCTCCGCTGCTCCCTATCTGCTCTGCTCTCTGCTGTCCCTAATTCAATACAATTGAATTAGGGACAGCAGTTAATACACCCTAAATTCCCATTTGTTTCTGTAAACTAATTTGTGGTCGCCTCTGACACAGTCCCCCCCCTCCCCTCTGCAGGACTCCTTGTTTCTGCAGCCGAGTGCGAGACCGACCGAGGGGGGAAGGAGGGAGGGGGAAAGTGAGGGGAGGGGGAGGGGGGGCGAGGGGAACGGAGGGTAGGGTTGATGAAAACAACAGATCGCTGCTACCCTAATCCTTTTGTGTATACGGTGTTAATCCAGCCGTAAAAGCCCGCTGCTTCCGTGCCTTGTACCCGAGCGCTCCCATCACACAAACAACTACCCTATGTCCTTATGGAAAGCAATGTCTGGATAGTCATACTGTAAACACAGCACTAGCAGCAGTAGCATCTCATAACAAACACACAAGAACACAACCTCAAACTCTAACTGTACCTGTTTGTGTGTCCATTCGTCTGAGTTGCGCACCAGGGATGTGTAGCCTTAACATAGATTTCCTCTTTGCGTGTTTGTGCAGAGTGCGTTTTAACTAATGGGGGGGGGGTGAAGTTGTGTTTTGCAGATGGGTTTTGTTTTTTGGGTGCTTTCTGCCATTTTCTCTATGTGCATTTGTTGTTTTTGTTCCATTTGTGCATACAGAGTTGTTGGTTTGTTTGGTATGGATGTATGAATGCATACATGTGAATGTAAGTCAGTGTATTCATTGTGTGCTGTGTTTTTGTGTGTAACCCAGGCTTGTTTACAAGCTGAACGAGAGAGGGGGGGGGGGGGGGGGATAGAGGGAGGGAGCGGTAGTGTGGTTGCCAGGGCAGGGGGGGGCTGTGTCTAAAGAGGACACACCCTGGCAGCAGCGGAGGCACCAATGCCCCTCCCACCCCCAACCCCCTCTACTCCAACCCACAATGCCAGGCAGCTGATTAGAGAGCTCTCCGTGGTGCTGAAAAGAGAAAAACACATTCAGACACACAGTGAGTGCAGTACGGCAATGAGAGAGAGAGAGAGAGAGAGAGAGAGGGAGAGAGAGCGAGAGACAGAAAGTGAGAGAGAGAGAGAGAGAGAGAGAGAGAGAGAGAGAGAGGAAGGTAGAGTAGGCGTGTTCTTTGTGTTGTGATCCACACTTCTGAAGCCTGGACTCATCTGCTGTGGCTCAGGCTAGCAGAGAGGAGCTCTGTGTGGATGAGAGAGGCAGTGAAGGGATGCTCCGACTGAACACCCCCTGACACACACATACACACACCGCTCTTCTTTTCAACCACGGACACAAACTGCACCTGTGACACACACACACCTGGAAAGCCGAGAGTTCATCGGATCAGACAGAAAAAGCCACGAAGAACAAGTCAACTCCGGCGTGTGAATTCATTCTGCAGAAAGTGGCTGCAAGTCAAGAGGAGTGTGTGCGAGGCTTGTTTGTGTCTGTCTGTTTGTCAGTGAGGATGTGTGTGTGATGCTGGTAGGGTCTGGTCCAGTGCTGCTGCCTCCTCCCGTGCTCTGTAGCATGTGCAGATGAGTGTGAAGCTGGCCCCTGGGTTGGAGTCTAGCATCGTTTGGACAGGGGGCTTGGGTCTCTCCGGCTACCCAGGGGAGGGAGCACTGGTCTGGGCATCCACCGGCCTTGCTGGCACTGCCCCGGCCCTGGAGGACTCCTCTGAGCAAGCCTTACTGTCGGGAGCGTACAATGGCTACTGGACTTCCCTGTGGATTTAAGTGGAATTCTGCACAGATGCTCCAGGATCTGTCCGAGTTGTTCAGCGGCTCGCACTGGACTCACCTGGAGAACACCGCTTTGGCCCTCCTCAAGTCAGCAGGGACACAGCTCCACTGTAAGTATCACCACACACACACACAAACACACACACACACACACACACACACACACACACACACACACACACACACACACACACACACACACACACACACACACACACACACACACACACACACACACACACACACACACACACCTTCCCCTAACCTATCAAATGAAATTGTATTTGTCACATGTGCCTAATACAACAGAATACAACCTTACCGTGAAGGTCTTACTTACAAGTCTTTAACCAACAATGCAGTTCAAGAAATAGAGTTAAGAAAATATTTACTAAATAAACAAAAGTTTAAAAATGTAATACAATTTTACACAAGAAAATGACATAACAATAACGAGGCTATTTACAGGTTAGTCGAGGTAATTTGTAAAGTGACTATGAATAGACAGCGAGTAGCAGCAGTGTAAAAACAAGAGGGGGGGTCAATGTAAATAGTCTGGGTGGCCATTGATTAAATGTTCAGGAGTCTTATGGCTTGGGGGTAGAAGCTGTTAGGGAGCCTTTTGGTCCTAACTTGACGCTCCGGTACCGCTTGCCGTGCATGAGCAGAGAGAACAGTCTATGACTTGGGTGACTGGAGTCTTTGACAATTCTTTGGGCCTTCCTCTGACACCGCCTAGTATATAGGTCCTGGATGTCAGGAAGCTTGGCCCCATGATGTACTGGGCCATACGCACTACCCTCTGTAGCGCCTTACGGTGAGATGCCGAGCAGTTGCCATACCAGGCGCTGATGCAACTGGTCAGGATGCTCTCGATGGTGCAACTGTAGAACTTTTTGAGGATCTGGGGACCCATGCCAAATCTTTTCAGTTTCCTGAGGGGGAAAAGGTGTTGTCGTGCCATCTTCTCAACTGCCTTGGTGTGTTTGGACCATGATAGTTCATCAGTGATGTGGACACCAAGGAACTTGAAACTCTCGACCCACTCCACTTCAGCCCTGTCGATGTTATTAATGGGGGGTCAGTTCGGCCCTCCTTTTCCTGTAGTCAACGATCAGCTCCCTTGTCTTGCTCACATTGAGGGAGAGGTTGTTGTCCTGGCACCACACTGCTAGGTCTCTGACCTCCTCCCTATAGACTGTCTCATCGTTGTCAGTGATCAGGTCTACCACTGTTGTGTCGTCAGCAAACAGTGCCATTGATTTCATAGGGTTCACCTTTGTTACCTGATCCTCTGTATGATGAGTGATGGTTTTCACTGAGCTGGCTGTGCAATTTTGACACCGCTCGAGAATATCCCCATACCCCCAGTGCCACCGTTGCCTAGATACGGACGTAGTGTGCCACTTTCGTTCCCGTTTTGAGAATAGGCCATTTTGGATGACCAACTGTTGCAGTCAATGTCACCTAAGGAGAGGAGAAGATGGAGAGGGCAAGAAAAAGTGAGGTATAGTGAGGGAAAGAGAGGATGTGGGTTAGGTTCGGAGCGGCAAAACATCATTTTAAGAGAAAAGATTGAGTGAAGAATTGCCCCCACGGGAGAGAGAGCTTCTCCAACAGATATAGCTGATTTAAAAGAGAGAAAAGATAAGAGAAAGAGGTGAAAGAAAGGGAAGAGATGAACTGTGCAGGACCATAGGAGGAGAAACAGGGCTGCGAGGTTTTACTGAAAAACCGTGTGATAAACAAGCTGATGCCAGCGCTGCACAGCGCTGCAGGCTTACAGGGATTACAGAGGCAGGCTTAATTCAGCTCCAGCAGTGTTTGAATCCTGCATAGCTCCCCCCCCCCCCCCCCCCCCCTCCTGTCACTGACAGAATTTTACCTCTGCACTGAACACATCCACTTAACATATCCATATCCATACTCTGTGCCTGTGCACCAATGATAAACTTCAACTATGAGATGCAATTCGGCAGCATCAACTGTAGCACTCCAGCTACGAGCTAAAACACAGTACTGTAAATGAGGTCTGTCTCTCGTCTCTCTGTGACACTGATTCAAAACTGGGCCCTTTAAAAATGAGTAGTCTCTGGAGCAAACCGGAACAAACTGCCCCACATGCAGTTAAACTCACTAACCCCAACGTCGAGGTTATTCATGGACAGACAGAACAGACAGTAGAGGTATAGTGTGCCAGACAATTTTCTGGTCTTTCTAAGTTAGCCATGCCATCCATTTGGCTGCTCTCCAACCTCTCTGACTCACACACGGTCTCACATGCACACATGGGCAGACAGACAGTCTCACATGCACACACGGGCAGACAGACAGTCTCACATGCACACATGGGCAGACAGACAGTCTCACATGCACACATGGGCAGACAGACAGTCTCACATGCACACATGGGCAGACAGACAGTCTCACACACACACACACACACACACACACACACACACACACACACACACACACACACACACACACACACACACACACACACACACACACACACACACACACACACACACACACACACACACACACGGACAGACACACAGTCTCACGCACACACACCCACGCACGCACACACACACATGCACACACATGCATATGTGCTCATACACGGTCACACACAAACACACACAAACACACACACACTGTCCCCCAGGTCCCCTCCCCCCACTCCACACACAGTCCACTCAGTGCCGCTCACACGTAAACAGCATGAGTCTCTTAGGCTTATCTGAAAACATTGACCTACATAAAAGTGTGCGTTGTCTTCTCTTCTGCTACAGACTCCTGCAGGATGCACTGTGCTGTTGCACACACACATACCGGTACACACACATTCCCTCTCAAACAGCATCTATGCACAGTGTACACTCTGCATCTACGCACACATTGAATCGCCACACCACATCATTAGATGCTCAATGGTGTGTTTGGATGTGGCTGCAAACAGTGCTGTATTCACCGTCCATTCTTCTCATTTGAGCGAAAGCAAAGGGATAACAGTCGAGCAGACGTCAGGGAAGAGTCATTTTTTTCAATGGAGCATCCTCCCTCACGCAGCTCGCCAGTGACGCACAACTGTTTGTGGAGGAATCTTATAAAGAATAATCTGGTGGAGAAGCAGGCAAAAGCACAAGCCAGATTATTTGATCAGGAATCGCAGCAGTTCTACGTGTAAATCCAGCACAAACCACAGGAATGCACATAAATGCATGCAGTAACATAATGCCTGATATTCTGTATGCACAGCACATGACGTTGAAGGACTTCTCAGTACTGTATGTTGCTTCATCCTAAGCCTAAGGCTACTGTCATTCGGTTTTGTGTCATTTGTTTTCCTTCTTTCATCCGTAAGTTCTTGATCCATTGAAGCCATTTATCAGAGCGACTAGATTGTGGGGCCCCTTCAGAGTTGTGCGTTTGTACTATACGTTTCCCATGCTCCGGGGGGGAACATGATGAAACTTGTGGTCGCAGCCATGACGCAACTGTTACCACTAATACTAACAGCCCTTTATAAGCAAAAAAAACCCCGCCCATACACAGCCACCAGCCACCGCAAACGTCACCGAGCCACTATGCCATATTTGTCATTAACCCTACGCTATGTTCCTCTCGCAGAAGGCTGCCGGATCGCTTGTGAAGAATGATGAGCTCCAAAGAGGAAGAAACTCTGAGATTTCTCCAGTATGTTGAAGATAGCGGACTAAGAGCCTACAGCGGGCTGGTCTCTCAGAACCTGGATCACGCCAGGAATGAGAGGAACAGGATTTACCTGCAGGAGAAAAACGACAAGAAGAGAAAACAGGAAGAAGCCATTAAGAGGTAGGAGGCTTAAAATGTGTTCGTACACCTACAGCACACTCCTTCCAAAACCTGGGCCGCAGACCTTTGAGAAATAATACACATGCACAGGCACGTCATGCTTGTCTGTAGATGTGAGATGTCACACCATACTAGTGTGAGGACTTAACATTACATGTAACAAAGCATCAAAGACCATCATGCATCTTATAATACACCTCAAAACACACACACACACACGCACACACACACACCGCATGCTTGTCCAGTTATATATAGATCCACTTAGACATGACATGCTTGTGAAGTCACAGGCTTAAGTTGTTGCACTGTGCTGCCGATGCCACGGACCTCTTACAATTACAGCTAACCCAAGCCTCCAAGACAATGAAACCGGCCTTAACAAGCCCTTATGGCACCTTGTCCAATCTTTCAAGGAGGCCTTCGGAATTCCATTTCCTTAAGCTGGGTGTACACTATGTGATTTTGGCCCCGAAGTTTTTGAGATCGGAGACAAAATCCCCATGTCGTTGCCTAATTGGGGCGCGCGGCCGCCGCCGACCCTCGTTTGATGCGAACGAGTCAGAGACACAATCTGAGGGCTTTGACCCGTCTTTGAGCAGTCTCAGACGTCCCGATATTTGGAAACATGTTTGAATTTATCGGCACAAAATCCGCAATGCTCTTGTAGTGTGAGACGTGCAACGACAAGATTTGAGAACTGCGATCTGCAGTAGCCAGTGCGATGATGACGTTGTTTCGCATCACCCAGAATGTGTACACTCGAGCAGGGGAAATGACTCTGACAAGCTCTTAACCACACAATGTTATTAAATTCAAAATGTATTGGCTAGATATTTCAACGCTGTATCGCAAGCGTGAATGTCTGACTGAAAACGTTTATGAGGCTGCTTTGAGCCATAGCTCGTTCTAGCTATCTAAACACATCCTTGTTTTAGTGAGACAGCGTGGTATCGAGAATCCTCACCACAAAGGGAAGAATCTTATAGTGTGTGACCCACGTCTGCGCCACATCGTTTAGTGTGCACAGTGCACACCACTATGTCGGCAATACAAAAACACAACAGGGAAGACGGTCGCTTAATGTGAGAGGCTCAGCGATGTTAGGATTTTAAAAGTTCCGCCCGGCGCTGTGGTGTGCCATTCTGATTTGGAGCAATGGCTTGTCCTGCGTTGGTCAACACTGTTGAGTTTCCATACACAACAGAGAGGAAAGGATGTGTGTACTGTATGCGGTTCTTGAGTGGGTGTGCGTGGGTTGTGTGTGTGTGTGTGTGTGTGTGTGTGTGTGTGTGTGTGTGTGTGTGTGTGTGTGTGTGTGGGTGTGGGTGTGGGTGTGGGTGGGTGTGTGTGTGTGTGTGTGTGTGTGTGTGTGTGTGTGTGTGTGTGTGTGTGTGTATGAGTTTTGAGTGTGTAACATGGCCTCAGTCCCTTCTTTTAAGAGCTCACAGTGTGTGTGTGTGTCCCTTAAGCCATTGCATATTGCTATACTTTGGGGTGCCAGTGTGTCGGTGCGGGCCTCTCTACGGAGTAGAGTTAATTTATCATTTACTGACTTATTTGGGACTTGTCCTTGGCTAGAGGTCGTCCCTGCCTGCTCCACTTGATGGAGAGTAGTTTTAAGGTAGCCTGGTCTCAGATCTGTTTGTGCCGTACAGCCAACCCTTATGGTCATTGGTTTGGCATGGCAACAACAATAGGACTTGGCAAGACGGCAGAAACAGATGACAACAACCATAGGAGCACAAACAGATCTGGGACCAGGCTAGATTTAGGGAGATTGTGGATGAGGGAGATTGATGGATGAGCCCAAGTTCACTATTGGACATAAATGCACAAGTGTGTGATTGTTTTAAGGTTGTTTTTAATGTAGGGTCTATCAACAGAACTATAGGCTATATTTGTTAGCTGGCTAATGATGGAAGATTGGGCCAAAACTCAAAACCAGTCATATATAATGTACATAATATTATTTACGAACTGAGAGTTTGTAATTTCAGTCGTCCGATACAGTGGTTACAAACACTCCTACAAAGCATTGGAATTTGCATTGGAATAGTCAGTAGTGTCTTGCAAATGTTTGCGTCCTCTTTCACCCTCTGTCCAGGTGAAAGTGAGGCAGAGGAGACTGGTTGTCCTTACTTGGGGCTATGTTAG
Source organism: Salvelinus alpinus (assembly GCF_045679555.1). NCBI lineage: Eukaryota > Metazoa > Chordata > Actinopteri > Salmoniformes > Salmonidae > Salvelinus > Salvelinus alpinus. Next base: position 44,881,210 of record NC_092108.1, on the reverse strand, counting down.
CGGCACCACGTGGCATCCGGAAGCTGAGCGAATAGGAAGTGGCTGCACGACATGGGCAGCACGTGGAGACGGCGTGCTTTGGTTGTGTGTGAACAAGTATGCGGTTCGCCCATAAAAGATGACAGCAGGTGGATAGAGAGGCGTCTGGTTGTGTGTGCTTTCCAATGCTACATGTTAACAGTGGTAGCAGAGTTCCTCGACAGATTCTCCTTCTACAAGTGTTGGCAACATTTTCTAGGTCTAGGAAATGTGTTGCAATTCTGAACAGTCATCACTCTTTAAGCCTTGTATGGCATTGATTGTTTTCACCTGTTAAGCTCTGCAAATGTTGTAGAGAGTGTCGAGTATGTGCAGTGTATGTGCAGCTTTGGCCATTTAGTGTCTTCTTCTGATAGTAAATCTGACATCAACTACAGTTGACTCCTAATATTATAGTAGGTGCCAGCAGTGTAACGTTTTTTCCATTCATTAACTGTATATGTTCTCTGCACTTGCAATGTTTCTATGCACAACGCCGTTTACATGAGTAGCGTTTATGAGCAAGTGCTATTTGAGAAACCAATAGTGCGCGTTTTAAAGCACGAAGTCCTAGGTCCTCCAGTCGTATGACGAAACGTTCTGTGGAGTGCACAAGAAACTCATAGAACTTTTCACTTAAGCACATTGCAGCAAAAGTTACCTGGCACGCCGACAGCGAGTCTGAAGTCATCCTAACTTTGTACCCATTCCAAGGGAGGTGCTGCCTTGATGAAAGTGCTATCTAGTGTCCTGATATCTCTCTATCTGTCTCTCAGCTGTTGTCAATGTAAAATATTAATACACAGTAGCTTGAGGAAGAGTATAAAAAAAATGGCTGGATTTTTGACGAGGCCTATAAGTAGGTCAATGAGACGACCCATTTTTACAGTAACTGATGGAGGGAGAGAGAGAAGCAAAAATAATGAGAGATCGAGAGGGGGAGAAAGAGAGATATACGAGAGAGAATGGGAGAGAGAGAGAACGAGGGAGAACGGGAGAGAGAGCGAGAGAGAGAGACAGAGGAGAGGGAGGGGGAGAGAAAAGAAACCTGTTAGAAAGAGATTAAGTGTGAAGAGCTCGCTAGCAGGAGATGTGTTCTGCCTGGTGACAGCTGGAACAGCCGCAGGCCAATCAGATCACCAAGTTGGTTTGAGTGAGGAGGGTCTTCCTGCCTACAATGCCATCTCACTTGTGTTTCCATTGTATCTGAAGGAATAGTTATTCACACACACACAGGGATATACACACACAGGGTTGTTGTCGGGCAGTTCTGGTTCTATGTCTACTTGTGTCTCTATGTGACTTGGAATGTGCAATATGTCACCAACAAACAAAATAATTGGGTTTATGTGTGAGATTAATTGTAAGGGAAAAAAAGTCTGTCCATAACACTCAGTGTGTGTTGTCACACACGCACACACGTGCGCATGCACGCACACACACACACACACACACACACACACACACACACACACACACACACACACACACACACACACACACACAGATTGATATGCACAGCAAACCTCACACACAAACTTAGTTCTGTTATTTTATTGGTGTCTTATCGTGCATTCAATGTCACATAGACTCAAGTAGCCTACTGACACAGAGCCAGAACTGCCCGACAACAACCCTTCATCCAACTGTTCCATGTGCACCTGTGGTCTAAGTTCCAGCCAATCACTGGGCAAGGCAAAGATCCTATAAATAACACACACATACACTCCACCAGTTACACACCTGGTACATACACAGTTCTGTATGTGTTTATGTTCATGAGTGCTTTCCTGCAGACACCTGTGTGTGAGCGAGCAGAGCTTAATTATTATTACGTATGATTATGATTACATTATTATTGTCATTTCTGCAGAGTATATGAATTAAGTACCACCATGTTATAGTGAAGCCATATTTCCACATTGCGTGGATAACGTTTTTGTAATTCTAATGAAGTAACAAATGATTATGAAAAAGGGTAATGTGACGACATTATTATAATAATTTCTGCAGCGTTTATGAGTTCAAAGCAAAAGCTACAACTCGTTACTTGATTTACTACACTGAAAACAATGAAGGTTCTTAAAGGGTTCTTCCTCAGCTGGTAAGGTTCCTTGGGGAACTCTTGGCCGAGAAAGAACCTTTGAGTTAAGTGGAGGGTTCTTGATGGGACATCTACAGTTCTTCGGAATTCTTAAAGGTTCTTGAAACAGATGGAAGCCTGCAGATGTGTCCCTTTCATAGCATACAGCAAATTGGCCAGTGTTAACTAGTGTTGATTTTTCTGTGTGACATTTTTTTGTGTTGATTCAGGAGTTAAATTAACACCGTAAAGAGTTAAATTAACACTCAGTGGTGTAAAATAACCCCAGTGTTGGTGACGATAACCAAAGTTGAACCAAAACCATGCCCATCGTTATCATATTTCCCAGCATGCTCTACTGCAGGTGTATTTTAAGAATTGTTTGTTTCAATATCTATGTTTTTGCATGTACACGATTGATTAATTAATCGTATTCTACTCAAATATAAATAACATACATTTTTGTAAACTAATTCAATCTGTTACTATGGACTGAGTCTATTGCACCCATTACTGAAATGATTGTTCCACTTTATATCATCTCATATCTTAGTCTTCCTAACCCTGGCAGTCATTCTGAAAGCAAATGCTGGCTATCCCCGCTCTTCCTGGATTCCAATAGGAATTACACATCACTTTGCAAGACAGCGTAATGTGACTTTCAGGCCTGATGTGGCCTGTAAACCATGAGTTTCAGGCCACTGTATTAGGGTAAAACTAGGGTCTCAAAATAAGCCTTATGAATTATGCTGTGTTAAAAAATAAATATTTAATGATAACACATTCACTTAGGATTTCACATGGTGAAGGCCACAGGACTGAAAATGTATGAACGCAACAACCATGTCTCTGTCACTAGCAAACACAGTCATTGGTGGTACTGGTAACTCAAAAATGTACTTGAAAGGCACCCTGAGAAATATGCAAATTAATCTCAACAATAAGGTGTTAAGTGTGTGTGGTTCTTCAAAGGACCATCCCATTTAAGGTTCTTCAGAGAGCCTAAAATGGTTCCCTTATGGCAGGGCTGCCCAACCCTCTTTCCAGGAGATCTACCGTCCTGTGGGTTTTCAGTCCAACTCTAATTGAACACACCTGATTCTACTTATTAGCTGCTCAACAAGACCTTAACTAGCTGAATCAGATATGATAAATGAGGGTTGGACTGAAAACCTACAGGACAGTAGATCTCCAGGAAGAGGGTTGGGCAGCCCTGCCTTATGGCATCGCCCTGAAGAACCTTATTTGGTTTCAACTTGAACCTTTATTTTTAACAGTGTACATGGGGGGAAAAAATAACTCCTGCCATTCAGATACCATGGTTAGTGTGTTTATGGTCAAAAAAGAATAGGGAAGTACTAAAGAGAGTGTTTGAAACAGGCACTGTCTTCTAGGCTACATAACATCAGCTGGTGCCAAGCTCCTCTGGGCACAAGGCATGACCAGGAATACACACTGAGAGCTGTGTGATTTTTTTCCCTCCCTGGTCTTGAAAATGCCGGCTCAATGCTACCTCCATCATGTGCGTGACTGGCACGGTCCACCGCAGTGATTCATAACCTGAGGTCCTGGAACCCTCAGGTGGTGTGTGATAGGTTTGATAGTTGGAGGAGGAGGGTAGGTGTCATATAGCTGTACACAAGGGAGGTCTACAGGTTCAAGGAAAGAGTCCCCCATTTTGAATGCTACATCTCTGAGCGATGTTCTATCGATTCCTGGGGTCATTTCATGTCTTCGTGTGTATCTGAGCTATTGCCGTTCAAGCATGCAGAAATTCGCAAATGACATAGCATTGCGATAAAGCTGCTCTAGACTGGAAGTTAATAAGGAATACAACTTTTTGCAAAAACGTCTGTCATACATGTCAGATTTCAATACTGGCTGATGTCATAACGCGGGAGCCATTTCTAATATTTTCCAATATTCCTACCTTGAGAAATGTGTAATTTAACAGTGGGTCCTCCACATGTCTCCTATTTGTCTGCCTCTTCGGTCCAGGGTGCATTGCATGGTGCCATTGCAAGGCCATTGCGAATGTCAGACTCTGCGAAGCACACCGATCTGTAGATTGAACATGGTGAGATTGTAGACTCCTACATTTATAGTGCTGTTTGTTTATGCGATTTTACAGCTAACTAGCTACTTCACAAGCTGATATTGACTTTGGTATTGTTGTGTGTAGCTACATTTGCTAGCTAGATACCTAGCTTGCTAGCCTGCCAGCCCATTGAGAGAGCATTGCGCGTGTTGTAGTCGACTTGATCTGCAACAGTTTTCCACAACGATTTTCAAATGTTGCATACACTCTTAGTATAACAATAAAATTAAACATTTGTTCACCAAAAAATATTTTTCTCACAATATTAGTTTTATTTAACACTGAATTTTAGGAATGAATGGTTTTGGGTGGATTTTTCCTTTAATAACTACAGATGGAAGTTTAGGACTTGGGAGTTGTAGTCTCTCATGTGTTCGTTTGTTGTGCGGAGCTGGACAGCAGCAGGCTTTGTGTCTGGTTTCCGTGGGTACCCTGTTGCTAGGCAAAGTTAAGCCCCTGACCAATGAACCCAGCCCTGCAAGCTCCTGCTGCTCAGCAGCTGGCTTGGAGTCAGTGGGAGTCAGCAAAGTCACACACACACATAAAACGCAAACATCCACCCACCCCCGCCCATGCATGTATTCAAGCATTTGTACGCACACAATGCCATTTAATGTCACAATAATCTTCCAACTTTGTATTTTGACTGACGCATCGACTTAATGTATGGATAAACTCTTGGACTTAATTTCCACTATGTGGGCTAAACCACCAAAAGATACCAAAAACAGAAAAGGTTTTAGGTTGGTTTTCCTTTAACTAACTGATTCAGTGCAGATGATCGATTCCCCTCAATGACAATAACTGGACAAAAACGGTTTAAAATACTAATATATCAACATCACTGTTTCTGTCCAATTGGTCTTGATGGGACATTCATTCTATATTGTCCAAAACAATTTGGAAAGTTGGTCATTCCAATGTTCGAACCTTTTCAAAGAGGCACTCTGCAACTGGAGTACTGTCTCCACCAGGGTTGCATTACATGCGGTTCAACTCTCATCCACGGACATTGTGAAAACTCTGCATCGGGGCAACGAGGTGTTTGAGTTGGAGTTGAGCACCAACAGAGAAAGATGCACGAGTAGGGAGGTAGTACGTATTCAACACAGCTAATGATGCACAGCAGTTTGAATGGCCCCCGTGTGAGTGGGTGTGTGCATGTGCAAAAAAAGTTCTCTAGTTTTGTGGTTGGAGAGAGAATAATTGTTAGGCTATTTGTTTTTGGTGTGTTCAATTGACTTACAGGTATTTACTCTGATTTTTAAAAAATGAATTCAAGGTGTTGACCATATACTGTACCACAATCAACACATTTTCCTATCTGACAATATCTGATGATATAGGGCTATAATAATTAAGACCCTCAAAAATATTCAGACTCCCAACTAGACTACTTCCTATTTTTGTCCGCCTCATCATCTCCAAACTTTATTTAAACTTTCGCCATGATATATTCTGTTTGCTGGTGACCTTCTAAATAAATAAAAATAGTACTAGAAATGAAGCTAAAGTCCCCACCATCTGGCAGAAAGAGAGTCAGAAATCAACTCTACAGTCCTGTGACTGTTAAAGCCCCATCCTGCCACATGAACCACTCCATTCAGGCTAATCATCCATGTTTTTAAAGAGGGATCGATGGTGGCTGGAGTGGGGAGACTTCCATCGTGTCATTGTGTCTCTGCGGCTGGGAGCGCCGAGCTAACCATGCCCAGGGTTAAACACAAATCAATGGCTACCCACAGAGAGATTCTCTCGGCTGAGTGGCACTAATGTGGCTCTCATTGTTGACGCTCGCATCATTTGAGCACTCACACAGAGAGTAGGGCAAGCGGAAACACACACACGTGCACAAACAAACATCGAAGTAGACCTCTGTGTGCTATTTTTGGTTCAAGTTCTTGTGAAAGGGCAGACCTCCAGAGGTGAGGGAAGGACTGATGTATCGGTGATTTCAGTTTTCTAATTATCTTTATAGATTCATCTTTGTCACAGTAACTTACTACAACTGTTTGAATGAAAGATTGATCGATTTATTGTTTATCATTTCTGGATCAATCATTTTGGATTTGAAAGCAAGACATTTCGTTTTTATAGTGCTCAGTGTGGTTTCATTTTCTTGTTTTTCCATCCATAATAAATTGTTTCTATGTCGAATGCGAAAATAGTTCTACGTACCGTCGTGTGTTATGACACGAGCACCTATACTATCAGATTCCAGATCAGTCATCATGTATCATAACATAAACATCTCTCTCTCTCTCTCTCTCTCTCTCTCTCTCTCTCTCTCTCTCTCTCTCTCTCTCTCTCTCTCTCTCTCTCTCTCTCTCTCTCTCTCTCTCTCTCTCTCAGGACGGGCGAAGAGGTGGTGACTGAGGGGAAGCTCCTGCGCATGGGCTCCATGACAATGCCACCCCCCCCGGAGCGCATGCCCGTGCCCCCCTATCTTGCTTGCGGGCCGGGCTTCGCTGTGCGCTCCCAGTCCCTACACTCGGTGGGTGGGGGCAGTAACGGCGGTGGGGAGGAGGAAGTGGGCAGCCCCACGTCCCGCAAGCAGCCCCCACCCAAACCCAGGAGGGACCCGGCTACCAAGTTGAGCATTTCCTCTGAGACAGTGGACCACAGCCCCACCTTGGTCTGTAGGGGCTGCAGGGCCAATCCGGACAGTTGTGATGGTAAGTATGGAATGGCACGGCTAGCTAAGCAAACTACCTAGCTATAGCCTGTAATTCAACGTAGCTAAGGCAACATGGGCTTAGTACACAACTATGAAAAAAATACTACCCAACACGCAACTACACAAACACACAAGACCTGACAAACACTTTGAGAAACACTACAATACGCACTGAGTGGTTTATGTGTGACAGCACTGTACAGCATTCCTGTCTGACTTTACATAACAACAACACAATTTGGCCCACACTCCGTAAACAAATGACCGTCCGCTGCAGTGGGATTGAATGAGCCCTTTACAAGCCAGAGTGCAGTGAGTGTACATGAGGTTGAGTGTAGCAACGCGGATGAACATTGGCTTCCGGTGAGTGAGGCTCTGCTTGGCCATTCAATCTCACTGCTCCCGACGGTCGTGAATGGTGTTTACGTAGGCCCAGTCGGACAATTCTTCCCACTATTGTTGGATGGCGGATGTGCGTGCAGGCTTTCTTTTCATCATACTTTTTGCTCCCCTCATGGACATGTTGCAGTGTTAGATTCCCCCCCGCTTGAGGTTTCACCACAGGAGGCTGCTGAGGGGTGAACGACTCCTAATAATGTTCGAAACGGAAACCATGTGTTTGATATATTCGATACCATTCAACCTATTCCGCTCCAGTCGTTAAGACGAGCACGTTCTCCCCAACTAAGGTGCCACCAACCTCCTGTGGATTTCACAGCAACACAACCTGACTCTACTAACTCATTCAGGCTTGAGGAGGTTGGAAGGGTGCGTGCAAAGTGACCGGTCTCATTTTTGATGCGCTGTCGAAAGCTAACCGTTTGGAAAATGCCTCCCACAGCATGTGCAACCTACAGTGTCTGCGTTCTACAGTGTCTGTGTTCTACAGTGTATGTGTTCTACAGTGTCTGTGTTCTACAGTGTCTGTGTTCTACAGTGTCTGTGTTCTACAGTGTCTGTGTGCTACAGTGTCTGTGTTCTACAGTGTCTGTGTTCTACAGTGTCTGTGTTCTACAGTGTCTGTGTGCTACAGTGTCTGTGTGCTACAGTAGTGTCTGTGTGCTACAGTAGTGTCTGTGTGCTACAGTAGTGTCTGTGTTCTACAGTGTCTGTGTTCTACAGTGTCTGTGTTCTACAGTGTCTGTGTTCTACAGTGTCTGTGTGCTACAGTGTCTGTGTTCTACAGTGTCTGTGTTCTACAGTGTCTGTGTTCTACAGTGTATGTGTTCTACAGTGTCTGTGTTCTACAGTGTCTGTGTTCTACAGTGTCTGCTCATCCGTTTTCTCCTTAAAGCCCACAAAGATCCAGTTTACATTTTGCAAGAGAATGTGCTCCGAGAATGGGTCACATCCGGAGAGATCTGAATTTGATGTCCTGGTGTGACTCGTTAAGCCTATATCCACTTTGTGATCGGCTCTAGCATGAATCCTCACCAGGTAGACAAAAGTGATCCGCTCTGAGGAAAAAGTGTCAGAGGTCACTGTAAGTCGTTGTTGCATGCAATCGGCAATTCCCCTGAATTTAATAATAACAGCAGATCTCAAAGGAAAACATATGAATGAAACGAATGACGGAAGCGGGACACATTGGGAAAAAGATGGTTACTGTAATAGAAAATGTAAGTAGAGACAAGGTAATGAATGGATCGACATTCAACCATCTCTAATCAGATATGATTTGTTTTAACTTTATTCACTATAAAATCAGTAGTGTGGCCTTGTGGATACTGGGATGTAAACCAATAGAGCATAAGAGCCATAAATTCAATCACTGTTCCGCTGTAGACCTATATCAAATAGCATGAAAACAAAAAAATATTTGACAGAAACAAAGAACACCTGCTAAGCAAGGAAACAACAAGTGAAGAAATTAACAGGCTATTAAAGTCTTATAGTCTTAAAGGGCTGTGAGAGACTTAAAGGTGAATATACGGCCGCATTTGACTGCGTTGCAGTTTGACGTGTGTGCCAATGTGATGGTTGGTTAGGGAGTTGCCCTGGCTGTCTCAGATTGGAGGGGATCACTGTGTGCGCACAGATCTTCCTCTGCACCACGGCAACCATCCCACAGAAACAAGACCCCCCGTAGCCCGGCCAATCAGAACAGAGGCAGGCAGCGAGGGCCAATGAAGCGGCGGCAACGGTTGAGCTCTAAGGCGTCCCGGGCCAATCGCCGTCGGAGTGTGGGGGTGTCCATCACAGAAAGAAGGGTTGTTGCGTGAGCCGGAGCAGGCTCTGCGCCGAGCAGGGGGGAGGGGCCAGTCGGAAGCAGAATTCATTCAGGAGGAGCGATTGACCTAGATTCCTTTTCCCCTAGGAGGAGAGGGGGTGTGGGTAAACACATCCGCTACGGGGGAGGGGGCGAGAGAGCGGGGGAAGGGAGGAGGGGGAGGATGAACTCATCATCTGTGCGCGAAACAGATCTCAAGATCCACCATGCAACCCAGTTAGCATAATGATAGTAATAACAGGCCACGCATCCGAGTGCGGAGACACAAGTTACACTGACACATAGCCACATCAACAATTGAAAAAAACACACACACACACACACACACACACACACTGAACCACAGCTGACTGTGCTCAAATGAGGGGTTGGGTGAAGTGCGGAAGAGACATTTCAGTTGAATGCATTCAGTTGTTCAACTGACAAAAATATATATATATATCCTATTATCATCTCATTATCTGGTTGAGAAAGTGGTGCTGGGATCTTAAGCCCTGTTGAATTTACAACCTGTGTTTGTGCAACCTGTGTTTTTATGTGCACTTGTTGGAGGAAAACAACACATTTGCCCTTTGCCTGTGTGTGTAGTAGGGAGAGATTTAAGTTCAGAGACTATGAATGTGAATATGTTGAGGTTGGGTTGAGGTTATGGATGTACTGTATATGAAAGATTTCAAAGGGATGAATGGTGTGTGTGTGTGTGTGTGTGTGTGTGTGTGTGTGTGTCGAGATGGCGGTGGTGAGTCATAGAGAGGAGCGTGCGCCTGGACCATCTGGCGTCTGAATTATTAAAGGTGTAAAATCTGCAGTTTGAAGGAGACATGTTCCAGCTCTTATCTTCCATCTGACCAATGGGAAAAAGGGACACACTAATACACTACACTATTTGACCTAGAAATACACTCTCTCTCTGCGCTACAATATACTGTAACCAGAACATATCTAGCCTAAAGGAACACCTGTCTATATATGGTTGTGATATACAAGACCCAAATGGATTCACTGTCATACCAACCTGAAAAAACACACACAGTTTGACTCAGATACACTTAACTACTACACTACCTTATATCTGACCTAAAAACAAAGACATGTAAAACGTAATAATACAGTGAAGCTTTACTGTGATGTGGCTAACACGTTTTGTTTCTCTGCTCCTTCAGCGCCACAAGGCTGCGGCGAAGACTGCAAGAGGGTCCCTCCCCCCAAACCCAGGAGGAATCCCAACACCCAGCTGAGCACCTCCTTCGATGAGTCCTACATCAGGAAGCACGGAGGCTGCAAGGGTCACTCCCCCTCTGCGGAGCGCGAGCGCAACCCCTCGCCGCCGAGCGACGAGAGCCCCAGCCACCACTCCGACTCGGATGAGCCCGTCTACATCGAGATGGGCGCCAGTGTTGGGGGCGGGGGGCAAACAGAGGCGCCCAAGAGTGAGGACGAGGAGCCGGACGAGTCGGTGTATGAGGAGATGAAGTACCCCCTCCTGGATGACATGGACTACCGCTGGGACCCCCCGGGATGCCGCTCCGCCTGCCCCACCCCGGCACCACTGGACCCTGAGCCCCTCAGCCGCTGCTCCACTCCGCGCAACATCCCCCTCTGCGACATTCCCGCGCCCTTCCCCAACCTGCTAACCCACCGGCCGCCTCTCCTGGTGTTCCCCCCTTCGCCAGCCCAGTGCTCGCCAAACTCAGACGAGTCCCCGCTCACCCCTCTGGATGCACTGACCAAACTGCCCATGATGGACAACCCCGGCGCCTACAGCAAGTCACCCACCACCTCTTCCGAGCCCCCCTTGGCGCACCTACGCCGGGAGCTGACCGCCACGCCCACCCTGACCGTGTCGGGTCGCTCGTCGGCCCCGCCCCTGCCCTGCACCCTCTACAAGTCCTCGGCCTCCTCGGCGCACGGCTATCAGCGCAGCCACTCAGCCTGCCCCTCGCCCGTCAGCATGGGCCGCTGCCTAACTCCCCTCAGCCTGATGCGTGCGCCACCCTTCGACACCCCCATTCCCTTCCCAGGCGGGCTGCCGCGCAGCGCCTCTGCCACGCCCCACGGAAAGGGCTCGCCGCCCCAGGACTGCGTTGCCGGGGGCAGGCTGCATGGGTCGATGCAGAACGTGTCGACGGGGCGCTCACGCACACCGACCAGCCCCCTGGACGAGCTGACCAACCTGTTCACCGCCGGTAGGAACATGATGAAGAAGAACACCAGCGGAAGGAAGTCCAAGGAGCCCGGGGAGAGTGAGTGTCAATCATTCATTCAGTCAGTCAATCAGTCAGTCAATCAACGCATCATCTAGTGGTCAATGTAGTTACAGAATCAGTCAGTATCAACATAGAGGTAGAGTAACAAAATAGTTCCTCCACAGGTATCCACTATCCAGTCTGATCCAAACGGACTGCCATGCCATAACCCACACAGTGTAACCTTGACACGTTTGTTGACACATTGATGCACAGACTACAGCAATGGTTCAAGTTTTTTTTTTTGTGAAATGATTTATTAGTGTTCTCATCAGTGTCGCGTTAATATAAACCCCTTTTCATCTGGTAAAACAAACTTCCAATCCCGCTAAATTAGGAGATGCTGCTGCTGATGTTTGCGGTGGGTGTTTGTGGCTCTTTGCAAGCATTTCCTCCGTGAGCCCGTTTAATCTATGCCCACCAAACATAGATTGATACAGATCATATGATTTAATCTGGCCCGGATTAGGGAGTAAAGCGGTCGGCCTGCCTCGCAAACCCTGCAGTGGCATTAAGCCACCGCACAGCATTACTCTTAAATATGTAAACATGTTTAAACACAGGAGGCCAATGCGTCCAGTGCAGTACGGTGCCAACATTTTTACAACATTTTTATAAAACTTCAGAACCGGTTTTCCGTATTCATGCTTCGTCGACCATCCTGTAATCTTTATATTCAATCATGGATATATTTATTGAATTTCTATGCATAATTCCGCCATTGATTTCCTCCTAATTGACGACCCCTGTTGACACACGCTCTGAAATTTAAATGGGCCTAATGCAAAGGAATAAAATATGAATTGGTGTTTGAAACCACATAGGCTATGCATTGCATATGCACACAATACTGTATAACAAATTGTAGAAGAGTAAACCGTGTGCAGGTATTCAGGACTTAATTATGGTCACAAGAGCAGTGAAGTGCGTTATTGGGTTTTTACCAGATTGGCTGATGATTTGGAGAGAGATCTAACACAGCAACTAACTCCATGGGGGAATTCCCACTGGTTGAGTGCATTTGAACCTATCTAGGGCTATACATAAAAAATGACTGGGCACGTGTCAATCTGTTCTTAACTCCGAGAGCTTCATAGCAACCACCAACTCCAACCCAGTCATAGCAACAGAAGAAGGAGCCTCTCTTATTTGCAGCATCCCTCCCTGTGGGGAAGTGGGCCAATCGCAGCGCAGGTCACTCCAGCTTCCAACTGATCATGTGCAGCAGCAGCAGGCTTCCTAAGAGACAACCAAGACATTTACACCTGATCAGAGAGTTCTATTCCTATCTTGGCCCAATCAGCTCGTAAAGATTGAACCAATCAGGGAAACAGCTTCACAGTCACCAATCAGGAGAGAGAAAGAAGACCCAATCTATGACAGTTGCTGACTTCCTGGAATTGTAACACCACAATCTTCCCTGAATGTAGGACATCTTGTTTGGTGGTTCTGGCAAATGTTTGCATCTAGCCTTTTATGCAAATTCTGTGTATTTCTTAGCATTAATTGGCTTGTGGGATCATTTGTTGGCTCTGTCCTCTTCATGCATATGCAGTAATGTCTTATTGGTGCACAGTTCTGTGTTGTCCTTTAGCCTAACAGAGAGAGAGAGAGACGAGCAGAGAGAGATAGAACATTACAATTGTCATATATACCTACTGCAATGTTTTAGAAATATTTCTCCAAATATGACAGATTAAAACAGCAAATAAATGTGTTTAAATAAGAATGCATTGAAAGCGGTTACTGAGCCTTTACCTACCCATTGATAATAGTGTCTATGCAATTCACATCCTGGATGTCTCCACGACATCTGTCAAGTGAAACAACAGCATTTCCCAGTAATTCAGGCAAAAGGACCTCGTCTCATCCCAGTGGTTCATAGCACCCACAGTGCATGGGTGAAACCAAGTGGCCGTATAGCGTTAGTGCAGTGCTTTAATAAAAATATATATTTTTAGATAGGTTATGTTTACTAGATATTTTGTGTTGAAGTAACAGAATATACTACTAACGAATTGGCAAGGACATGCAGGAACTTGGTATTGTAAGGTATTTGACTGTGTTTCTCCTAGGAAATAACAGTAGATACCACTAGGCCTAACTAACAACAACGGACTTAAAGAAACGTGCTATTTTATGGTGTCTGACTGTGTTTCTCCTCTATTACAGCCGAGTCCAAGAGTAAGCCTAACAGCGAGTCCAAACGTGACGGCAAGGAGCGACACAGTCACAGCAAGGAGTCCAAACGGGAGAGCAAGGAGTCCAAACGGGAGAGTAAGGAACGTAGCAAAGAGTCTTCTTCTCACAGACGCGACACCAAGGACAGGGGCTGTAGCAGTGTTGAACCCCTGCCTATGAAACGGGACAGCAGAGACCGGGGTTGTAATAGTGTGGAGCCCTTGCCTATGACAAGAGACAGTAAAGATAGGGGTTGCACTAGTATTGAGCCCCCGCCTGTCAGACGGGACAGCAAAGACAGGGGCTGCAATAACATAGAATTGATGCCTAGACGCAATAGCAAAGACAGAAGTGTCCACGGCATGGAGCCTTTACTACGGCAGGACAGTAAAGACTCTCCCCGGAATGGTGTGGAGTCCAGACATGACAGCAAAGAAAGGCTCAGCCACCAGAACCCACCGGAACTTCTACCCAGGCAAGATAGCAAAGACCGAACCAGGAACGAAATGGATTCGAGACATGACAGCAAAGAACGAATTGATCAGCCACCAGAGCTCCTACCCAGACAAAATTGCAAAGATTCACCCAGAAATGGCCTTGAGTGCAGACGTAATAGCAAAGACCGAGACAGGGCGAGCTATGGCCTGGAGTCTAGACAAGAGGGCAAAGAACGAAGTTACAATGGAATGGAGCTCTTACCCCGACAGGACATCAAAGAGTCAGCCAGACATGGCCTTGAAGCCAGGCGTGACAGCAAGGACAGAAGCTGCAATGGCTCAGAACTGCCCCCCCGGCGCGATAGCTATGGCAAGAGTGCCAATGGGGTAGATCCTAGGCGCGACAAAGACCGGGTGGGTTACAGCTCAGATGTCTTGCCCAGGCGTGATAGCAGAGATAAGGGGACCTACAACTTTGAGCAATCAAAAGCACAAGAGAAGAACGGTGTATCAGGGCAACAATCGTCGACGGCCACACCAACCCGGCATGGAAGACCTGCTGGCAGTCCGCCAATGATGTTGGGAACTGGCAATACAGGTGAGGATAGCCTAATTGAAATTGCACATACAGCTCAACACAACCAGACACCAGGAAGTGACTGTGGTAAATGATTTACACGCACTAAACATGTCCTCATCAAGCACAATAATCTGCAAAGTTTAGAGATGCTATTGATTGCAATAACATGCAAGTAGCTTATCCATAATCAAACAATTTGAACATTCTCTGACTGGGTTACATGGGTAACCAAAAATGTACATACAACAAAGGTAGTCAGGTTCTTCAATCAAGTACGAGGGTGGAGCAAAAACCCGCAGACACTCGGGTGACTCGGCCCTCCGTGGAATGAGTTTGACACATGCTGTAAAACAACACATTTCACTGCAGTGTGTGACAATAAAACATGTTTTGAGTGCGCTTGTTAGCTAGCTTGCTAGGCTAATTTAGTCAGCACATTGTCCGTCACCTTGATTGTCATTTTGAAGACAATTTGAATTAATTATAAGGATATTTCATACTAATCAGTAAAGTTTGAAAATTAAAAGAACAAACACAATTTTACACTTTTCACACGAAATAAGCAACTTACCTAGGCCAACTGTTCTCATCAAGTTGCAGTTTCAAACTCAAGAAAAGAGATTTTTTCTGGTTTTGGCGAGAATACTGAGACCAGGTGCAGGTACCCTTTGAAACACACTGTCTAAATAGCTAGAAGCCTAGGCTACACAACATAAAATGAAATGTGATTCCAAGTGTTATCTTATAGACAAGACATAAAACATGCTGAGAGAACTACAAAGTAGCCTACACTATTTATTCTGGTAATGCGGTGAAGATTGGTAAGGGTTTGAGATTGTGATTAGGCTTACAAGTGTGTATTGCTTCACCATAACTTTTAGTTTTGTTGAATATAAACTATTAAAAGAGTGAGCGAAATGTTTTAATTTAAATGCATTGTCCCTCTTTATAGAACTGAAACCAGCACTTCCGAAGTATGGCCGCTCCTCCTCTGCCCCAGTTACACCCTCTCCCTTGGGGACCCCACAGAGGCAAGCACCAGAGGCACAGGTAATTCGATGAGATATGAGATATGCTGCCAATAAATCTACAATTATCGAGAATTTCAATAAACATTTTTCTACGGCTGGCCTTGCTTTCCACCTGGCTACCTCTACACCGGTCAACAGCTCTGCACCCCCCACAGCAACTTGCCCAAGCATCCCCCATTTCTCCTTCACCCAAATCCAGATAGCTGATGTTCTGAAAGAGCTGCAAAATATGGACCCCTACAAATCAGCTGGGCTAGACAATCTGGACCCTCTCTTTCTAAAATGATCCGCTGAAATTGTTGCAACCCCTATTACTAGCCTGTTAAACCTCTCTTTCGTATCGTCTGAGATCCCAAAGATTGGAAAGCTGCCGAAGTCATCCTTTTCTTCTAAGGGGGAGACAGTCTAGACCCAAACTGCTACAGACCTATCCTCCCATGCCTTTCTAAGGTCTTCGAAAGTCAAGTAAATAAACAGATCACCGACCATTTCGAATCCCACCGTACTTTCTCCGCTATGCAATCTGGTTTCCGAGCTGGTCATGGGTGCGCCTCAGCTATGATCAAGGTCCTAAACGATATCATAATTGCCATCGACAAAAGACAACACTGTGCAGCCGTATTCATCGACCTGGCCAAGGCTTTCGACTCTGTCAATCAGCGCATTCTTCTCGGCAGACTCAACAGCCTTGGTTTCTCAAATGACTGCCTCGCCTGGTTCACCAACTACTTCTCAGATAGAGTTCAGCGTGTCAAATCGGAGGGCCTGTTGTCCGGACCTCTGGCAGTCTCTATGGGGGTGCCACAGGGTTCAATTCTCGGGCCGACTCTTTTCTCTGTATACATCAATGATGTCGCTCTTGCGGCTGGTGTTTCTCTGATCCACCTCTACGCAGACGACACCATTCTGTATACTTCTGGCCCTTCTTCTGGCCCTTCTTTGTGTTAACTAACCTCCAGACGAGCTTCAATGCCATACAACTCTCCTTCCATGGCCTCCAACTGCTCTTAAATGCAAGTAAAACTAAATGCATGCTCTTCAACAGATCGCTGCCCGCACCTGCCCGCCCGCCTAGTATTACTACTCTGGACGGTACTGACTTAGAATATGTGGACAACTACAAATACCTAGGTGTCTGGTTAGACTGTAAACTCTCCTTCTAGACTCATATTAAGCATCTCCAATCCAAAATTAAATCCAGAATCCGGCTTCCTATTTCGCAACAAAGCATCCTTCACTCATGCTGCCAAACATACCCTCGTAAAACTGACTGTCCTACCGATCATTGACTTCGGTGATGTCATTTACAAAATAGCCTCCAACACTTTACTCAGCAAATTGGATACAGTCTATCACAGTGCCATCCGTTTCGTCACCAAAGCCCCATATACTACCCACCACTGCGACCTGTATGCTCTCGTTGGCTGGCCCTCACTTCATATTCGTCGCCAAACCCACTGGCTCCAGGTAATCTTGCTAGGTAAAGCCCCACCTTATCTCAGCTCACTGGTCACTATAGCGGCACTCACCCATAGCACGCGCTCCAGCAGGTATATTTCACTGGTCACCCCCAAAGCCAATTCCTCATTTTGCCGCTTTTCCTCCCAGTTCTCTGCTGCCAATGACTGGATCAAATTGCAAAAATCACTGAAGCTGGAGACTCAAATCTCCCTCACTAACTTCAAGCATCAGCTATCAGAGCAGCTTACAGATCATTGCACCTGTACATAGCCCATCTGTAAATAGCCCACCCAACTACCTCATCCCCATATTGTTATTTATTTATTTATTTTTTGCTCCTTTGCACCCCAGTATCTCTACTTGCACATTCATCTTCTGCACAACTATCACTCCAGTGTTTAATTGCTAAATTGTAATTATTTCGCCACTATGGCCTATTTATTGCCTTAGCTCCCTAATCTTACTTCATTTGCACACACTGTATATAGACTTTTCTATTGTGTTATTGACTGTATGTTTGTTTATTCCATTTGTAACTCTGTGTTGTTGTTTGTGTCACACTGCTTTGCTTTATCTTGGCCCGGTCGCAGTTGTAAATGAGAACTTGTTCTCAACTGACTTACCTGGTTAAAAAAGGTGAAATGTAAAAAATTATAATAAAAAAGATTGGCCCCTACTGCAGACCTGGATCAATATCTATTTGTTTTCTTTCATTCTTGGGAAGTGCTTGATTTACTTTCCCTGGTTGCCTACTGCTCTTCTCCACTTTTCCCCAGGTACCCCAGATGCCGTGGATGTGTGGGGACAGCACCATGCTGGAGCAGATCGAGAGGAAGCGCACCCTATGCATGGAGATCCGCTCCAGGCAGCGGCCCCCAGACAGAAACCACCCGGACAGGAACCTGTGCAAGCAGAAGAACAACGGGGCCAAAAAGATCCAGCCGCCCCCGTACCCCATACAGACCACTGTGTTCTGGGACACAGCCATCTGACTATAACCAATGATTAACTATAACCCACTTGGCCCCACGCCCAACCCCCATCTAGACTTTGTGCCTACTGATTGGGCCTACTCCGCATCACGGGGGTCAGGGGCAGCCAATAAGAGCAGGGAGGGGATCGCTGATGTCAAAGGACAATGGTGGTTACCATAGCAATATTTCCGCTTGTTCAGGTTGTAATGTTTTCTCATCATCACTGGTGATATTTGATATTTTTCTATTTCAAGTGACTCCATGTAAGATACTTAGTACGAATAAATATTTTCTAAACAAAAAGGGATAAAGCAGCAAAAAACGGTGTCGATGTAGAGCAATCCAATGTTTCTTTTACGTTTTTGTTTTGGTATTTCACATTTTAAAGCATAATCTATCACGGATCATTATTTATGCCAAATGCTGAATGAAGTCCCAGTACTCAAAGCACTCTTTTGAATGGAGGATGTTCTGACTGTCAACACACTGCCACTGTTGTACGTTGACATAGGTTTCTATCAGAGCCATGTATTTCGATCTAAATACATGGCTCCGGTTGCCATTAGCCCTTGGGCCAATGTGTTCTAGTATGTACAATACTTAGTCCGAGAACAGGTCAGGAATCTTGTGCTTCAGTTTGTAAGTTTACAAGCTGTGTAGTCAGTCAGAGCCTTTGACAAGGATTTATGTGTTATGAGATGGGTTGGCTAGCATGTACATAGTACACAACACTAAGATAGAAACGATGGTGGGTCAGGGAGATAAACCTAAGGACAAACCTATTATCCCAAACCAGCCTGCTGAGGTAAATTGTGGGTGAGGTTGCACTTTGCAAGGGTTGGTTATCTAATGTGGGTTGGTGGCAATTGCTGGCTCTCCTACTCTGCCAGGCACATTGAGGGCATCTTCCCACAGAGTAGATACGGAACTCAATCCACACCAACAACCAGCCGGAACAATCCATGCCTGAACTTTTAGACAAAAACTTAATCTTACGGCAGAATATGTGTATATTATGCACTTGCTTGAGAAATAACTTTGGAAAAAATATGCTTATATATTTTTGGGTAAAATGTAGAGTAGTAGAGCTGTGCCATGTAATACGTTATCACTGGTTGGCTGGGTGGTATGATCGCAGATGATTGGCTGTCTGTGACATGCCGTCATCCGTGACTGGCTGTCTGTGATGCATTGTCCCCCGTGATTGGCTTGGCAGCATCCATTTTAGGGATCAGATGATAAGGACCTATAGGGTGGCCACAGCTCTGCCCAAGTATAAAGGCATGGGTTACACAAGGGCCTACAGATCAAGGCTTTGTAAAGTAAAGATTAATAATGAAAAACTGCACTACCCATCATCCTCCATCACACGCAATTAGGCTGGATCCATGTCCAGCTACCCCTCCACTCCCCCTCTACCTCCTACATCATCTAAAGAGGTTATCTTTTGCACGTAAGAAATGCAATGTCTGCATTGCCAAACTGTTTTAGATGTACCCCCCCCCCTCCTATTCCTGTCCTCCATAGACCAGCATGCACCTGCATGGGCAATAGGGGTGTGACTGAAGTCATGGGTGACTCAGGAGTTGCCTCTAACAGTTGTTCCAGGGCCAGATTTCTTAATGGTCTCCTAGGTTAAGGTTAGGATTTGGGTAATCTAACTATAGATCTGTGTTGGGGGATGGTCCTACGTCAAGCGATGAATCCCTTTGAGGTTGTTTAAGGTGCAGTGTACTGTAGTGATGTTGGGGACGGGTGAGAGACCAATAAACGGCTAGATCCCCAAATCTGTCCATTCATTGGCAGACATGAGCAGCAGTCCTATAGGAATGGAGGAAAGGAAACCTAGGAGTAGCATGAACAACCTAACTGGTTAAGCCAGTGCAGTACCCCTTCCACTGAGAAATCAACACGGGGGTCCCAACGAGTCCTTTATACCTGTATGTGTGTGTGAGTGTGTGTTAGTGTGTGTTAGTGTGTGCCAAGCTACACTGTATGCAGGTCAACTCTGAAATGATTGTTTTAAACATGAACTTTTCTGCACCGCACGGTTGGTCAGCGCAGGCAGGTCTGAAATGTATAACGATGTACAATCTCTTTTGTGTGTGTATAGAATATGTGCACTGTGAAAGGTAGAGCGAGCACAGCACTGTGAAAGGTAGAGAGAGCACAGCACTGTCAGAGTCATCTGTCTTATTTCTAAAAAGGAACAGAAGAAGAAGGAAAAATAATGTTTGAGAAAATGAAGTACTGTATGCTGATTGTCACATGGGTTCTGTTGTCGAGAGAAATAAATATGAACTTTGACCCGCTGTGGAAGAGCTCGGACTCCTGGTGGAATATGTGATTGTGCTTTTGGTCTTTACAGTTTACTCTGATTTACTTGGATACATATGTTTGGTCAATCGTAACCCACATTGTAGTACTCAAAGGGCACTTGGTAAAGTTAATGGAAAAGGTCCCTGTAAATCACAACGTGATTCAAAGGGATCTTTGTTCTTGTGGATGAAACTTTTAAAGAATAAAAACATCTGCTGATCTGTAATACAAAACAAGGCAGAGGGCAATTTGATGGCAAATTCAAAACCATAAGAGCACCACTGTTATCAGCACCAACAAAACAAAATGAATATTTACACCGACGCAGGCAACAAAAGGAAACTATTTCATTTGTCATTTCATTTTGCACAACTACAAACAGGAATATAACACAGATACTGTATGATGTACAATTAAATGGAACCAGTGCATTTGAAGCTGTAATAGCAGTAGTGTAAATTATATAAATTATAACATTATGACATGGGTATTGATATAAGAATATAATATTATTGGTTATTTCAACTACACATGTGAAGATGAGTTCTGATTAAGGCATGTTGTGTCTTTTAGCTTTCACTTCCTGGTCTGGGAGGTGCTCAATGCAGGTTGACCAGTGCTTAACCATTGTGCCTATTGCCTGGCCAATGCCCACCATCAAGAAGTTAGTTAAAAGGATTACTCAGCGAAATGACATAATCTTCCACACTTTATATATTTGTTTCCTTACCTTGAAAGCAGTCTATCGACAGGGATAGACAGCAACCCACAATATGGTTTTGTTAAATTAGCCTCCGTGGTCAAATGGTAGATGATGGTGGTAGCCCTGAAGAGTTGACAAATGTATATGGCTATACAGCGGGAAACCGACAGGGCTAGCATAGCATTGGGACAAACCAAAATAGCAGTGATTTAGAAGGTGTCAGGGAAGTTCGGTCATCATATTACGAGGTAACTTGACGTATGGATGAAATAGGAGGTGACGTGGCCTGGAGTGGTTTAATGGCCTATGCCGCTGCCTCTGGAGCACATGTACAGCTTGGGTTCAAATCCGGCCCACTGCTCTTTCAGCACCTCTCTCTCCTATCGTTCACCTCCATCTCTCTCCATCCAATAAACATCCAATAAAGAACAAAGAAAATAAACAGGAGGTGACATAAGGTGTTCGGCCCTTGGTACACACGTGGCAGCAGCTGACCTGCTGGCGCTGTTGATTGGAGGCACACGCCAGGGACGGCGGCGGTGCCAAACTGCTCGGCTCGGGTAACAAGGGTCGGCCAGACGCTGTAGACATTGGCAAAGTATTGGCACGTGCCACTCCACGCCGGCAGCTGCTCGACGAGGTCAGAGACTGACCCTCGCCACCTGCTCCGGAGTGCTGGAGAGAGGAGAGGATAGTACAAACACACACACACACACACACACGAACATCAACAAACAACTTTGCACACAATAAAGTCATACACACATACAGAGATCCCCCCCCCCCCCCCCCCCCCCCACAACACACTCACCATGAGGAAGGAGTAGCTGGCCCACAAACTCCTCCATCCGCGGGGACAGCTGGGGGCGTTGTCATCTTGGCTGCGAGGGCGTCTCTCACACACGGCACAGCTGCTGATGCGGCCGAGGATTTCGCAGCCCGACACGGGCATCACGGGCACGGCCGCAGAGGTGGAGAGCCAGTAGGACTTACCGTTGCGTCTGGCGTAGTCACAGGTGTTGCGGTAGCAGAAGGGCATGGTGCTGAAGAGCCTGCCTGGCTCGTGTCTCCAAGTCTGTTTCTCCCTGGGGGCCCTCGCAACCCAGCAGGACCCTTAGGACCCAGGAGAGAACACAAACACCACGATCAGTCAGTGTGAAGGTAAGGGGGCGCGCACACACACACACACAACACTCCTGTTTCTGTTGGTCAGCTACCATGAGGCCCAGGGTTTCCACAGGGCCCAGCATTAAAATGTGCCCTTTATTTAACAAGGCAAGTCAGTTAAGAACAAATTCTTATTTACAATGACGGCCTACCGGGGAACAGGGCGTTAACTTCCTTGTTCAGGGGCAGAATGACAGATTTTTTACCTTATCAGCTAAGGGATTCGATCCAGCAACATTTCGTTTACTGGCCCAACCACTAGGCTACCTGCCGCCCCTGGGGTTGGGGTTCAGGTAGACCTAATGATCCTGAGGGGCCAGGGAGACAAAGGAGGGTTCCTCAATGGTACTGTCCAGGACGGCCTTTGGGACCTGCAGGTGATACAGAGAAACCGCGTTATCAGAGGGACAGGCTAAAACAGCTAGAATTGTCTCAGTTAGCTCTGCTGATCTCAGTGGTCACCTGCGTCTGCCTTTGTCACCTTTGGGCCCCAGGAGGCCATAGGTACCTAGACGACCTCTTGATCCATTGGGGCCCATGTGACCCTCTGGGCCTCTGGCACCTATCAGAAAATAACATTAGGCACCAAAACAGAAGAAAACAGACTGCATCAGGGAGGAACTACCTCGACTTGCCAAATAAAAAATGTAAACATTTGTTTTCTGTTTCGGAGTTGTGTGGTTACCTTCGGTCTTTGTGGTCCTGAGTAGTCTGGTGGCCCGGGGGGGGCCTGCGTCTCCTGGGGAAGGCACTGCAGTACCAGGAGCAGAGCATGCCCAATTTGACTGGAGCCAGAGGGAGATTCATAAAGTCTGGAGCGTTGGCCTTCTAGCCTGCTCCAATTTCATTCCAGTAGCCTCCAGTAGAGCTCATTCAAGCCCAGCATGCATTTGTAGTCTACTTGTGTGCTGCTATAGCCCCTTGCTTTAGCTACTGTTATGGAGTAAAATTGATAGAACACACAGGTGCAAAATCAAGGTGACTTACAAAGATGAGGACCAAGAGCAAGAGAGGGAGTGTGGTGATGTACTGTCCACAACTAAAGAATCATTATGGAATCTGAAAAGACACATATTCCGAAAGCATGATGGTGTACTTACTAGGCGCACATGCTAAAAGAAAGGAACGAGGTGGGTAGCTAACTATACTGAACAAAAATATAAACGCAACATGCAACAATTTAAAAGATTTGACTGAGTTACAGTTTGTAACGATGTGGCCCTTTGGGGGTGTATATCGTGGCTCCCCATCTCTCTCACTCTCCCCACCACAAGTTTTATGACTTTACAAAAGGTCATACATACCTGGTAGAAACTGCCATGCAGTATTGAGGGAGAGAGTCTACCAGAACAAAGAGCTTATCTTAGTTCAAAACTCCTAATCCCCAAAATGGGAGAACTAAACAATATTCTACTTTTGAGAATGTGGGAGTTGTCCGTGGACACTTAAGGGACAGTAATGACAAGTGTGTTTCATTTGGTGATCTCATGAAGGACAGGAAACACACACAACTGTATCTCTTAAAGTGTACATTTCCCAGCTGTCAGGTTTATATCTACATATTGTGAAACATATATGATTGAACATGCAACTATTTGTGAAAAGATGTAATGTGATGTTAACCTTCTAAATGAGAAAATCTGGGTTTTCATATAAAGTTAACCAAGTCAGTAACCACGCCCACGTGAGCATAGACATTACGTCGGCGTCATGGACCAGCCTTTTCTCTGAAGTGTATATAACACACACCAAACGAAATTCACATTGGACTAGAAAACATGCAGCTGATGCTACAATAGGCCACGGAGACCATACAGCTGTAGTTTGGCTACACGGCTGGAAATGGTTAAATTCTGAGACTATCGATCACTACAGAATAAGAGCAAATCTTAGACGTATAATTACTAGTCTGGAGCTAGAAATTACGTAAGTCTAGAACGAGAATACCGACGACCACTGAAGCCTCTATCTATGAGATCATTTCCGAATGGCACTCTGAAGTATCCATTCTAACCACCTACAACCACGAAAGACATTGTGACTTCGGGAAAGTTAACCACTCTGATGAACTCTATTGAGTGATTGAGTGATTCCAACAGAGAAGACAACAACGACATACTGGCGTAAATATATACATTGCAATTATTCTCGAATGAGTGGCCGTTCATGTACAAAGGATTAGCATTTCAATGATTATAATTATCCACTGTGTATTGTGAATCCACTTTGTCTTTCCCGCTCTTTCCCAGTCCCCTTTCCTTTGTCTACCAAGCCGTCATATCGGCTTAGTCCACTAGGGACTTTTCTATCATTGTTAGTAACCAATATCTACTGTTTGTTTGTTATGTAATTCTGTGTGATTATTTAGTTAGTAAATAAATAATTAAGCCAATTTGTAAATTGCTGATTCATTATGGAAACTAGGGTTTGTGCAGATATCCAAGGGTTTGCGACGTTCAGTAATGAGAACTGAACTGAATAATTAATTAATAGACTAATTGATCAGATATTAAAATATCTGAAGAGTTATATTCGGAAAATTATAACTTTGTAATCTCAACATTTTCCGTGGTGCCCTGACTTCCTAGCTAATTAATGTTTACATGATTAGTTTAATCATGTAATAATTCAACCTAGAGTGATTGATTTGATATAAATAAGTCTTAATTAATGATAGTCCAGACACGACAAGTTCATATAAGGGAATCAGGCAATTGAAAAAAAATCATTATGCCCTAATCTATGGATTTCACATGACTGGGAATACAGATATGCATCTGTTGGCCACAGATATCTACAACAAAAAGGTAGGGGCCTGGATCAGAAAACCAGTCAGTATCTGTGCACCACGACACATCTGCTTCACATAGAGTTGACCAGGCTATTTATTGTGGCCTGTGGAATGCTGTCCCACTCCTCTTCAATGGCTGTGCGAAGTTGCTGGATATTGGCGGGAACTGGAACACGCTGTTGTACCCGTCAATCCAGAGTACCCCAAACATGCTCAACGGGTGACATGTCTGGTTAGTATGCAGGCCATGGAAGAACTGGGACATTTTCAGCCTCCAATAATTGTGTACAGATCATTGCGACATGGGGCCATGTACAGTCGTGGCCAAAAGTTTTGAGAATGACACAAATATAAATTTTCACAAAGTCTGCTGCCTCAGTTTGTATGATGGCAATTTGCATGTACTCCAGAATGTTATGGAGAGTGATCAGATGAATTGCAAATAATTGCAAAGTCCCTCTTTGCCATGCAAATCAACTGAATCCCCCAAAAATATTTCCATTGCATTTCAGCCCTGCCACAAAAGGACCAGCTGACATCATGTCAGTGATTCTCTCGTTAACACAGGTGTGAGTGTTGACGAGGACAAGGCTGGAGATCACTCTGTCATGCTGATTGAGTTCAAATAACAGACTGGAAGCTTCAAAAGGAGGGTGGTGCTTGGAATCATTGTTCTTCCTCTGTCAATCATGGTTACCTGCAAGGAAACACGTGCCATCATCATTTCTTTGCACAAAAGGGCTTCACAGGCAAGGATATTGCTGCCAGTAAGATTTCATCTAAATCAACCATTTATCGGATCATCAAGAACTTCAAGGAGAGCGGATCAATTGTTGTGAAGAAGGCTTCAGGGCGCCCAAGAAAGTCCAGCAAGCGCCAGGACCGTCTCCTAAAGTTGATTCAGCTGCGGGATAGGGGCACCACCAGTACAGAGCTTGCTCAGGAATGGCAGCAGGCAGGTGTGAGTGCATCTGCACGCACAGTGAGGCGAAGACTTTTGGAGGATGGCCTGGTGTCAAAAAGGGCAGCAAAGAAGACACTTCTCTCCAGGAAAAACCTCAGGGACAGACTGATATTCTGCAAAAGGTACAGGGATTGGACTGCTGAGGACTGGGGTAAAGTCATTGTCTCTGATGAATCCCTTTTCCGATTGTTTGGGGCATACGGAAAAAAGTTTGTCCGGAGAAGACAAGGTGAGCGATACCATCAGTCCTGTGTCATGCCAACAGTAAAGCATCCTGAGACCATTCATGTGTGGGGTTGCTTCTCAGCCAAGGGAGTGGGCTCACTCACAATTTTGCCTAAGTACACAGCCATGAATAAAGAATGGTACCAACACATCCTCCGAGAGCAACTTCTCCCAACCATCCAGGAACAGTTTGGTGACGAACAATGTCTTTTCCAGCATGATGGAGCAGCTTGCTATAAGGCAAAAGTGATAACTAAGAGGCTCGGGGAACAAAACATTGATATTTTGGGTCCATGGCCAGGAAACTACCCAGACCTTAATCCCATTGAGAACTTGTGGTCAATCCTCAAGAGGCGGGTGGACAAACAAAACCCCACAAATTCTGACAAACTCCAAGCATTGATTATGCAAGAATGGGCTGCCATCAGTCAGGATGTGGCCCAGAAGTTAATTGACAGCATACCAGGGCAGATTTCAGAGGTCTTGAAAAAGAGGGTCAACACTGCAAATATTGACTCTGCATCAACTTCATGTAATTGTCAATAAAAGCCTTTGACACTTATGAAATGCTTGTAATTATACTTCAGTATTCCATAGTAACATCTGACAAAAATATCTAAAGACACTGAAGCAGCAAACTTTGTGGAAATTAATATTTGTGTCATTCTCAAAACTTTTGGCCACGACTGTATTATCATGCTGAAACATGAGGTGATGGCGGTGGATGAATGGCACGACAACGCTGTGACAACGCTATGCATTCAAATTGCCATTTATAAAATGCAATTGTGTTTGTTGTCCGTAGCTTATGCCTGCCCACAACATAACCCCACCGCCACCATGGGGCACTCTGTTGACAAAGTTATCAGCAAACTGATCGCACACACAACGCCATAACGTGGTCTGCGGTTGTGAGGCCGGTTGAACATACTGCCAAACTCTCTAAAGCAATTTTGGAGGTGGCTTATGGTAGAGAAATTACAATTTTAATTCTCTGGCAACCGCTCAGGTGGACATTCCTGCAGTCAGCATGCCAAATGCACACTCCATCAAATCTTGAGACATGAGTGGCATTGTGTTGTGTGACAAAAATGCACATTTTAGAGTGGCCTTTTATTGTCCCCAGCACAAGGTGCACCTGTGTAATAATCGTGCTGTTTAATCAGCTTCTTGATATGCCATAACTGTCAGGTGGATGGATTATCTTGGCAAAGTAGAAATACTCACTAACAGAGACGTAACCAAATTGTGAGTACGGATAATATATGGGATCTTTTATTTCAGCTCATTAAACATGGGACTTTACATGTTGTGTTTATATTTTTGTTCAGTACACATTGTGTCATTGTAGCAAAGTATTTATTAAAAAAATATTACATCTGTTAAAAGTTTTGTTAATTTTTGCTCTATTATCTATACAGTAGGCCATAATAGATTTTGAATCAATAAACCTGGCATATTCCCATAATCAAGGAGCTTTCCATTTTGATTGGATTATTTTGCCAAAATTTCTTCACTCCTACCTACAGTTGAAGTCTGAAGTTGACATACACTGAGGTTGGAGTCATTAAAACTCGTTTTTCAACCACTCCACAATTTTCTTGTTAACAAACTATAGTTTTGACAAGTCGGTTAGGACATCTACTTTGTGCACGACACAAGTAATTTTTCCAACAATTGTTTACAGACAGATTATTTCACTTATAATTCACTGTATCACAATTCCAGTGGGTCAGAAGTTTACATACGCTAAGTTGACTGTGCCTTTAAACAGCTTGGAAAATTCCAGAAAATTATGTCATGTCACTGGAATTGTGATACAGTGAACTATAAGTGAATTATATGTCTGTAAACAATTGTTAGATTTTTTTTTGTGTCATGCACAAAGTAGATGTACTAACCGACTTATCAAAACTATAGTTTGTTAACAAGAAATGTGTGGAGTGGTTGAAAAACGAGTTTTAATGACTCCAACCTAAGTGTATGTAAACTTCAGACTTCTACTGTATATCCACTCGACATCCGGGACACCCAAATCCTCCTCTCTTTAACTCAGGAAGACATGAAGAGCCACTTGAACATTTTTGTTAGTCATTTCCCTCAGAACCTTCTGTGGGATGTGCACATTGGCAAACAGATGTTGAATCTTTGCTAGGGCCACAGCCTCTAGCTTGGCCACAGGCAGAGGGGAAATGTCCAAGATAGCTGTATGTTTCGTGACGAGTGTACACTGATTGGTTTATTCACTAGTGTAAACGTTGGGGGCTTATCAGTTCTAGACATGTACCAGCGGGTGCCGACGCTGCGTCTTTCATAGAGCACTGCACATTTTGTGTCTTTCACTTCCGGGCCAGATCTTTTCAAAACAAGTAATCTGTGCGAGAGAGCATGTCTTTGATAACATGCTCGTCTCTGGAGGAGATCTGAACTTCATCAGCATACCAGTCTACTGGGTTTGTGGACTGCACATGGGCTGGGGAATACTGGCATAGCCAGCCACTGGTTAATGGCTAGGATGAAGTTAAAACAGCACTCTATGGGCAGGCTGTTTTTATGCCAACCCTGAGTGGGAATCATTCACGAGCTTCCCACAGATAACTTGGAGAAAAGAGCCTTTGTACACATCGGATATAATGTCCACATAAGGCTGAGGCAGTTGTATTTCCTCGAGTTCACTGATCATTATATTATGTGATAAAGTACCAAAGGCATCTCTAAAGTCAAAAAACACAGTGGAGAACTTTGTGGATTCATGCTTGAAGTCATCAGTTCCAGTTTTTAGGCAGAAAACATACTCATTCATGCTCTGTCTGTCTATATATGCCTTTTCTTCGGGAGAGAAAATGCCTGTATCTACGAGCCATGGTAATATGCGGGTGAGCAAGCATTTCATGAACACTTTATAGACAGAGGGTTTATTTCCTCGATAAAGAAGTTATTAGCGAAGTCGTGCTCGTGGGAAAAGACAGACAAGGGCAGTTTTTTTAAAGAGGAACAAGTACATTTTTGTACAAGTCTGTTTCAATTTATAAAAAAGGAAAATGTGGACTTTTTGTGTAGTTCTTTACGCGGTTTCGCTGGCTTCAGAGATAACCTTTTGGTTCTAACGTAATGTACTTCATGCATATAACCACTAGATGGCATAATATTCCAGTACGGGTCACAATACTGGTTCTGTGAACACTAAAATTAGTCTCTCCCTCTCCAAACTATTTGTTGATCCTTATAATCAATTGATTCTGATATGTTATATGTTACAAGCCATATAATATGATATTATAAGAGCTCATAAACAGTTATAACAAGTAATAAAGCATTATAACAGTTGGTTGTTTGATAAAGTGTTCCCAAAGTTTCCATCACAAATAGCACAATTTCTGATTGGGGATAAAAGTAATATTGCACCATATAGGACTAAAGCTATGGTGGCTTGGCCAAGACATACAAACGAGCACACACACACACACTCACCCTATCCCCTTTATGCCCCTCCAGCCCAGGTGGTCCCTCGTCGCTCCTCCTTCCCTTCTCTCCGTGAGGCCCTGCAAGGCCCCTGTGACCATCTGGGCCCTGTGGCCCCTGCTTCAACCTCCCTGGTTCCCCCGGGAGAGGTAAAGACAGCTAAAGTAGTAGCAATGTGATTTACACATCAAATGTGTAGTGTAGTGTAGTGGTCCTCGAGAACATATTAGCCTAGTAAGCTAAAGCCTAGGCATGAGCTATGGGAGCTAACATGAGTATTCAGGTCTGGAAAACATGGATATGTATGAGCTGAAAGCATGTGATGAATCGCTGCTACTGCATGGAGCACAATATTACCCTTTTGTCATTCCACCATGTACATCTATCAATAAGTCGGCAGCTTCAGCTCAGTCTTTTTTTCAGAGCGTTGTGCGGACATCACTTTCTCATGAAGTTTCTTATCAAACGTATATACCCAATACATGATAAATAACACACTCTTAAAAAAAAAGAAGCTATATCTAGAACCTTAAAGGGTTCTTGGGCTGTCCCCATAGGAGAACCCTTTGAACTTTTTTGGGTTGCAGGTAGATCCCTTTTGGTTCCAGTTAGAACCTTTTTGGGTTCCATGTAGAACCCTCTGTAGAATGGAACCAAACATGAAACATCTACATGGAACCAAAAATGGTTCTACCTTGAACCAAAAAGGGTTATCCTATTGGGACAGCCGAAGCACCTTTTTGGAACCTTTTTTACTAAGCGTGTAGGATACTGTTTATGTTTGAACGTGAGCTCATGGTGGAGCTAGTGCAACAAAAAAAACACATACTGTATCACACACACAGACCAATGAGATGCTGACAGACATGAAAATTGACCAATGATGCACTGAACAGATTAGTTAGTCGGAGAAACTGTAATGTGTGAACTAGTGGTGGGCATCAATATCAATAAGATATCGATAAAAAAGCAGACATGACTATTCCTGCATGCACAATACCCTCTCACAGCCCTTCTCATTGGCTCTCAACCTAGCCTACTGATTGGGCAGATGGGCTTTCAAATCAAATCAATTCAAATTATATTTGTCACATGTGCCGAATACAACAGGTGTAGACCTTACAGTGAAATGCTTACTTACAAACCCTTAACCAACAATATAGTTTTAATAAAATACCTAAAAAAAATGTAACACAAAAAATAAATTGAGTCAATGTGCGGGGACAGCAGTGTCGAGGTAATTGAGGCAATATGTACATGTAGGTAGAGCTATTAAAGTGACTATGCATAGATAATAACAGAGACTAGCAGCAGCATAGAAGGGGGGGGGGGGGGGAATGCAAATAGTCTGGGTAGCCATTTCATTAGCTGTTCAGGAGTCTTATGGCTTGGGGGTAGAAGCTGTTCAGAAGCCTCTTGGACCTAGACTTGGCGCTCCGGTAGTGCCTGCCGTGCGGTAGCAGAGAGAACAGTCTATGACTAGGGTGGCTGGAGTCTTTGATGATTTTTAGGGCCTTCCTCTGACACCGCCTGGTATAGATGTCCTGGATGGCAGGAAGCTTGGACGCGGGGATGTACTGGGCCATACACACTACCCTCTGTAGTGCCTTGAGGTCGGAGACCAAGCAGTTGCCATACCAGGCAGTGATGCAACCCGTCAGGATGCTCTCGATGGTGCAGCTGTAAAACCTTTTGAGGGTCTGAGGACCCATGCCAAGTCTCCTGAGGGGGAATAGGTTTTGTTGTGCCCTTTTCATGACTCTCTTGGTGTGCTTGGACCATGTTAGTTTGTTGGTGATGTGGACACCAAGGAACTTGAAGCTCTCAACCTGCTCCACTACAGCCCCATCGATGAAAATGGGATGTGCTCGGTACTCTTTTTCCTGTAGTCCACAATCACCTCCTTTGTCTTGATCACGTTGAGGGAGAGGTTGTTGTCCTGGCACCACACGGTCAGGTCTCTGACCTCCTCCCTGCAGGCTGTCTCATCGTTGTCGGTGATCAGGCCTACCACTGTTGTGTCATCAGCAAACTTAATGATGGTGCTGGAGTCGTGCCTGGCCGTGCAGTCATTTAAACTGGTTGGGTAAGTTTAAGGCCCCCAGAACATTCATACCTGGCCTAAAGAAAAATTAACATTGGCACAGTTTCGATATTGTTGTTTTCAAACATTGCAACTGGGGTAAACTGGGGTAAAAAGTGTTTCTGATATACAGTATTCCAATATGATATCGATATCAAGTGGAAAGATTCAACAAAATCGGTGCCCATCACTAATGGGAACTGTGAAACTTTGCATGCATGTTTTACGACAGAATATTCTAAAGACGATACGGAATTTCTTTGATTCCTTTTAATATTTTCAGCCGTAGTGTCAGCCATAGAGTTCAAGTTGTATGGGTCACACACAGTCGTGGTCATTACACTAGGCCATCCGTCATAGACCCCCATGAAAGTGTATGTGTGTGTTTGTGTGTGACAAATGTATTTCACAGCTTGTGCTTTTTTTTAATCAACTATCCCTATCTGTCTCCTCTCCATAGCTTGTGTTGAAAGTTAGTTTCACAAACACGGAGCAACATTTACTTACGTTTCCTAAATATTTGGATATTTGTGGGATTTATTTTGTAGGACAGGATAACTCCCACTACACATCTGGCAATACAACTGGCCTACTTTCACTTTCCAAATGAGTTGAGTTTCAATCCTTGTGTGAACTCTTAAACCAGACTTACATTTAACAGTTTCTTAATGCCTTAATGATTGTATTATCCTAGATGCGTAGCTGTAGTCCATAAAGTTAACATAAGCATTAATGCAAGTGCTGAGGGCATAGGGCAATTCCATTGGGATCCTATTACTCTAGATCACTACAAACCTTGGACAGTACCATGGGGTTTCACAATGTGTAACACTTGAACATGGACACGGACAGACAAACCTAATGACACTGCGTAATCACTCTTAATGAAACAGGTGGAGTTAAGGTCAACACAGGAATTCCCCAGGTGATGGATTATAGTTTATCCTAGCTCTCTAAACAACTACATTTCGCCAGTGAAGCTAAAACACATTACCAGCAAATACAGCAACAATTCCCGGAATGCTATTCCTCACCAGAAAGAGGCTCCTGCCAATGTTTACAGGCGAAGGTATGAAGGAGAGGGATGCATGTTCAATCAATAAGGTCAGGTTAGTTTAGCGAGGTTAAGCTGACACTAGATCTGTCTCTGTACGTACAGATGCAATCTTTTTGTGGGTGTGGATCATGGCACAGAATTATGGAGGGTTAAAGTCCAATTCTAAAATGCAATGCTTGAATGCTGAATTGAAATGCTAGAGTTATAAATGCAATGTTTATGCTAAATTAGAATGGCCAAATGATAAATGCAATAAAAAAGCTAAGTTAAATGATACATTCTTTAATCATTGTGTGTTAGTTCTTATGCCTTGCAACCGTGATATATAGACCTAAGGCCAAGACAATAAAAAGACAGTGGCAGAATAAATTCAACCACACCTTTGTTTCATCACAAAACCGGAGCGCAACCTCTGACCGGTGATGTCGACAAAGCATTTCGCATGTAACAAACAGTTACATGACCTACAGCATGGTCAAGCAAGTTAATGTTTTCGAGATTTTCGGACTACTAAACAACTATTGATTTAGATCCACAGAGAGTTACCGCAAGTCACAAAGAAAACAGGAGCTGCCTCCACTATTCCAGCACCATTTCAACATCATCAAATCACCTATGCTTAGTCTAATACAGTGACAACTAAAATACAATAAAAACAATATAGTTCAATCCTCGTCAGCTAAATATGATTTGTCTGTCTTTGGTTCTGATTTTTGTGTGTGTGTGCGCGTTCGTGGAAGTAGAAAAAATTCACCCTACTTGTAGAGAAACTTGTAGACATCCTCCTCTCTTTCATGTTGATGAAACGGTTTATGACTCTGTGATACAGTACATGCTTTTATTTTTTTGTTGTCCTAGGCTACCTGGCTAAAATGCTTGCTCGCTAGCCTAACTTCCTTTCATGGGCAACGTTAGCTAGTTAACATTAGCCTTCTACATCTAGCTACATAGTGAACTTCCATCCTCTCAGTCCACGGGCACAATATATGAGTTCATGGTTGAATCAGAATCGTTGTTATAATCATTGGCCAGTATGGAAAATTAAATAAAACCACTTGTCCAAATCCCTATCTCCATCCATGACTAATTTAGGAAAGGGACAATTTTAGCTAGTTAGCTAGCCACCGGAGGACAACAACACAACAAGATGCAACAATTCAAGTTGTTTCTGTCAATGATGTATTCCTGTCAATGATGTGATAGGAGTGAAGTCAAATCCAAACTGGCTTCCCTTGATACTTTTTTTTGTGTGCACCAGGACCATTCACAGTTGAGCTCACTCAGTTTAGCTCAACACTGATTGGCTATTCTTTTATTATTTTTATTTATCAAGGGAGGCCAAGTGCTCGCTGGCTTCCTTTGCATTCAATGCTGCAGGCAGCAACAATGTCATACACTTTTTGACCAGACAGCATCAGATAGATGGCCTACACATACAGAGACAGAGGGGCACTGTTTCACTCGATTGGATGCTTTCACTGTTGAGATGCATTCAGCCTCTTGTGAATTGAAGGACAATATTGAAAACTACAGTAGGTCTACTTACTTACAGTGGTAGCCAACACACTTCAATGCAAAAGATCACCTGTCTGTTCACCTGTTAAATTCTACAGTATGTTATAAACCGCGCTCCCCTTCGGATGCATATAGACCAACAACTAGAAATGATAATAGCCTATCTAATAGGCCCAATTAAATGAGAGATGTGCTTGGTAATTTGTTGTATGGATAATTTGGGAATATCAGCTCATCACGGCCATAAAATGTGAGGAATTTATTTTGCAATGGTTATCATAACCATTGAAGAATAAATAATACTTACAGTGACTTCGGAAAGTATTCAGACCCTTTGACTTTTTTCACATTTTGTTACGTTACTTATTCAAAAATTTATTAAATATATTTTTTTTCTCATCAATCTACACCCAAAACCCCATAATGACAAAACAAAAACAGGGTTTATACATTTTTGCAAATGTATTAAATATAGAAAACTGAAATATAACATTTACATAAGTATCCAGACCCTTTACTCAGTACTTTGTTAAAGCACATTCGGCAGCAATTACAGCCTCAAGTCTTCTTGCGTATGACGCTACAAGCTTGGCACACCTGTTTTTGGGGAGTTTCTCCCATTCTTCTCTGCAGATCCTCTCAAGCTCTGTCAGGTTGGATGGAGAGTGCTGCTGCAAAGCTATTTTCAGGTCTCTCCAGAGATGTTAGATCGGGTTCAAGTCCGGGCTCTGGCTGCTGGGCCACTCAAGGACATTCAGAGACTTGTCCTGAAACCACTCCTGCGTTGTCTTGGCTGTGTGCTTAGGGTCATTGTCTTGAAGGTGACTCTTTGCCCCAGTCTGAGGTCTTGAGCGCTCTGGAGCAGGTTTTTATCAAGGATCTCTCTGTACTTTGCTCTGTTTATCTTTGCCTCGATCCTGACTAGTCACCCAGTCCCTGCCGCTGAAAAACATACCCACCACATGATGCTGCCACCACCATGCTTCACCATGTGGATGGTGCCAAGTTCAATCTTGTTTTCATCAGACTAAAGAATCTTGTTTCTCATGGTCAGCGTCCTTTAGTTGCTTTTTGGCAAACTCCAAACGGGCTGTCATGTGCCTTTTACTGAGGAGTGGCTTCCGTCTGTCCAATCTACCATAAAAGGCTGATTGGTGGAGTTCTGCAGAGATGGTTGTCATTCTGGAAGGTTCTTCCATCTCCACAGAGGAACTGGAGCTCTGTCAGAGTGACCATGGGGTTCTTGGTCACCTCCCCCGATTGCTCAGTTTGGCCGGGTGGCCAGCTCTAGGAATAGTCTTTGTGGTTCCAAACTTTCTTCCATTTAAGAATGATGGAGGCCACTGTGTTCTTGGGGACCTTCAATGCCGCAGAAATGTTTTGGTACCCTTTCCCAGATCTGTGCATCGACACAATCCTGTCTTAGAGCTCTACGGACAATTCTTTGACCTCATGACTTGGTCTTTGCTCTGACAAGCACTTGCAATTGCGAGACCTTATGTAGACAGGTGTGTACCTTTCCAAATCATGTCCAATCAATTGAATTTACCACAGGTGGACTCCAATCAAGTTGTAGAAATATCTCAAGGATGATCAAATGGAAACAGGATGCACCTGGGCTCAATTTCGAGTCTCATAGCAACATGTCTGAATACTTATGTAAATAAGATATTTCTGTTTTTTATGGGGTAGATTCAACCACAAAGACCAGGGAGTTTTTCCAATGCCTCGCAAAGAAGGGCACCTAATAGTAGATGGGTAAAAAAACACAAAAAAACAGACATTGAATATCCCTTTGACTCAATCTTAATCCTGTATTGACGCTTTGCTTGTTTGATGGTTCGTCTGAGGGCATAGCGGGATTACTTATAAGCGTCTGGATTAGTGTCCGCCATGTTCTTCGGCGCAATCTTGACAGTGTTGCCCCCGTGATAGGTACGAGTCACTTCAAAACAACCCCACCCCTTTCAGCTAATGTAGGCAATACCTGCCAAGAACAGATAACACTGTATACACATGAATATGAATACACACAAGAAAATACAAATGTAGAGTTCACACATTTACCATTCAATAATAAGCCTACAGGTTTGAACCAGTTTTTTTTTATATTGTGTCTACCCCTATGTTACAAGACGGTAGTAGGTCTATCACACTGAACTATAATAAGAACTAGAGACAGCCTCCAAGATGGCCGACCATTGTGTTCAACGCAACCTACTCATGGTTGCATTCGCCGATTCACAGGGGCTGACATCTTGCTAGTTCCGGCTTCAGGAGACCATTAATACATACGCACTAGAATTTGAGTCCAGCGTGTACGGGGAGCGGGGACGGCATTCCAGCTCGAGCTAGAGAGTGGTCGTGGACCTTGATTAGTGGGGACGGGAAATCTGCAGGCACGAAGCACCAACACAACCACTGGAAAAATGAAGAAAATGTGTCTGCAAGTAAGTTATTCAGGACTAAGAGTACTGTGCCCTAACTTTCTCTATAAGCGCACCTCAGGAGACAGTTGTATGATATTTTCTGTACAATGCAAAGGCAATAATGACTTGACGCAGCCACTAACAGCAGGTGTACTCTGGGAACTGTAGTCCTCTTAATTCAGCACATCACAAAGGTGTTTTTGTTTAATTTTTTTGTTGTTGAACACCGATCACACCAAATGAAAAAGACAACAGTTCAGACTTGTGTGTTCTACAGTACATTCTGACTCGGGTCTCCTTCCCAGTGGCTCAAGTTTGTTTTTAGATCATAATACATTCCCTTACATTGACACTAAAGAACGTAGACAATGTATAGTGGAAGAGTGTAATGATGCTGTATCTGGTGTGTGCTCACCATCCTGACCTGTCCCCACTGAGTTGACCCTGCCTTTTAAGTGCTTTAAAGTGCCAGTGCATCAGTAGGTACATGTATACAGCTTTTAATTTGCACTCAAAATGGTTATACAAACAATAGCATTACTTGTTAAGTCATACGAGCATGAGCATAATATAATTCATAACTTGATCACGTCGGAGGCAAAGCAAAGTAGCAGTTACGTGAATTCTCACGAGAAGATAGTGATTAACAGATACAGTATTAACCATGGGAAACATACAAGACATGAAATAATACATTTTCTTTCATTCACACCAACTGACATTAGCGTAACTCTTGCGATTGCTATTACAACAGAGTTGATTGGACTTTGTTTCAATACAGCTCATGCAAACAGAAACAGTAGACAGTAAAAACAGTATCACAAAATAAGAAAAACATCCATAAAAGCAATCATATTTGATCCATACTCTAGATCGAGGTACACTTTACATACTAGCGTCAACTGCTAACCAGAATAGTATTGTCCTCATTAAAGTACCTGTGTGGAAGCTACTAGAACAGGCCTGGGCAATTATTTTCTATGGCGGGCCACATTAGAATATATTTTTTTTGCCATCGCGGGCCAGAATCATATTACAGGATTATACATCATGTGTATGACTGTGTTAACAGATACATCTACTGTAAATCACGTCCAAAATATGCTACTTATTTTTACTTTTTTTTTAACATGCATAGAAATAAACCACATCAATGTTCTCCTTTTGGTATGTATTTTCATTATTAAACATGCAATGAACTACACGGAGGGAAAAGTAAACTGTGCATTCAGCACCACGGACAGAACAATTGTTAACGATGCACAAAAACACAAGAGAGAGAGAGAGAGAGCTCAACATTACATTTAAACCACTCAATCAGTGTGAGGAGTGAAGTCTCTGATGGGCATTGACTAGAGCAGTGAAGTCAGGTATAGCTTCTGACGTCGCTATGTGCAGGATTGCTGAGAGGTGAGATTCAGTAAGAGATGATCTGTGCCTTGACTTGTTATATTTCATCACTGAAAATATCTGTTCACATACATAGGTTGACCCAAACAGTACAAACATCTTGTGAGCATGACTCCTAATCTTTGGAAAGTTTTGTTTATCGAGAGATGCATAGAACCTCGTCAGTGACATTGTTTTGAATAGTTCTCCAATCACTGCATCAGACTGAATCACTGCATCAGACTGAAGATCGATAAGTTCAAGTTGCAGGTCAGTGGGAGCATTATCCACATTGAAGGTGAAAGGAGAAGAAAGCAACAGCATATAATTTCCCAACATTTTGAAATCCTCAAAACGACGAAAAAACTCACCATTCAAAGCATGCAGCAGCAATTTATACTTCTCCCTCTGAACATCTGATAGGGAACAGACTAGTAGTGTCGGAAGGTGGGTGAGATTGTTGGCTTCTACTTGACGGGTCAGGAGGAGTAAGTTTCCCTTGAAGGCTTTGACAAGGCTGTACATCTTATGTGCAAAAAGGCCCTTCCCTTGTAGTTTGGAATTCACTTCATTCAGTAAGGCCACGATGTACACGGTGAAGGCAAAATCAGCCAACCATTCCTTATCTTGCATTTGAGGGAAACCACATATTTTCTTTTCATTTGCAAAAACTCAGCAATGTCTGACTTCAGGTCCCACACCCTTTTAAGCACCTTCCCCAAACTCAGCCATCTCACGTTTGTGTGGTAGGGGAGATCTGCATGACAAACTGCCCGTGGTTAAAATATTTTGCTCTTATGAAGTTTACCACTTTAGTGACTGTATCCACAACATGGTTCATTTTCAGAACACATTTACAGAGCATCTCCTGATGAATAATGCCATGCAGGAAAATAATTTTCTGATCTGGGTTGAGTCCAGCTACTTGAGCTTGTATCCTTTTCAAAAGGCCAACGTTTTTTCCTTTCATGTTTGGGCACCCATCAGTGGTCAAACCGGATAACTTTTCAAAACACAGTCCCAGCTTTGCCACACACTTTACCTCCTCCAATAAATATTTCCCTGTGGTTGTGCTCTTCATTGACTGCACTGAAGCATGCTCCTCTGTAATTTCAAAGGCCTGAGGTTATGCCTCGTAAGAATATCAACAACTGCACCGTGTCACGTGCATCACTGCTCTCATCCAGGGCCAAGGAGAAATCCTTCACATTATCTTTCAACGGTTGTTTCATATTCTCTGCGATGTCCTCAACACGCCTCTTTCTTGTTTGGGCAATGCATTGCTGCAGAGTCAATAAAACATCCTTTAATGAGTTCACCCTCAGCGAATGGCTTGTTTAGCAATTTTGTGGGACAGTACATACAGTTGAAGTCGGAAGTTTACAGACACATAGGTTGGAGTCATTAAAACTCATTTTTCAACCACTCCACAAATTTCTTGTTAACAAACTATAGTTTTGGCAAGTCGGTTAGGACATCGCTTTCTGTATGACACAAGTAATTTTTCCAACAATTGTTTACAGACCGATTATTTCACTTATAATTCACTGTATCACAATTCCAGTGGGTCAGTAGTTTACATACAGTAAGTTGACTGTGCCTTTAAACAGCTTGGAAAATTGACATCATTTGAGTCAATTGGAGGTGTACATGTGGATGTATTTCAAGGCCTACCTTCAAACACAGTGCCTCTTTGCTTGACATCATGGGAAAATCTAAAGAAATCAGCCAAGACCTCAGAAAAAAAATTGTAGACCTCCACAAGTCTAGTTCATCCTTGGGAGCAATTTCCAAACGCCTGAAGGTACAACGTTCATCTGTACAAACAATAGTACGCAAGTATAAACACCATGGGACCACGCAGCCGTCATACCGCTCAGGAAGGAGACGCGTTCTGTCTCCTAGAGATGAACGTACTTTGGTGCGAAAAGTGCAAATCAATCCCAGAACAACAGCAAAGGACCTTGTGAAGATGCTGGAGGAAACAGGTACAAAAGTATCTATATCCACAGTAAAACGAGTCCTATATTGACATAACCTGAAAGGCCGCTCAGCAAGAAAGAAGCCACTGCTCCAAAACGGCCATACAAAAGCCAGACTATGGTTTGCGACTGCAAATGGGGACAAAGAACATTATTTTGGGAGAAATGTCCTCTGGTCTGCTGAAACAAAAATGGAACTGTTTGAACATAATGACCATCGTTATGTTTGGAGGAAAAAGGGGGAGGCTTGCAAGCCGAAGAACACCATCCCAACCGTGAAGCACAGGGGTGGCAGAATCATGTTGTGGGGGTGCTTTTCTGCAGGAGGGACTGGTGCACTTTACAAAAAAAGATGGCATCATGAGGGAGGAAAATTATGTCGATATATTGAATCAACATCTCAAGACATCAGTCAGGAAGTTAAAGCTTGGTCGCAAATGGGTCTTCCAAATGGACAATGACCCCAAGCATACTTCCAAAGTTGTGGCAAAATGGCTTAAGGACAACAAAGTCAACGTATTGGATTGGCCATCACAAAGCCCTGACCTCAATCCCATAGAAAATTTGTGGGCACAACTGAAAAGCGTGTGCGAGCAAGGAGGCCTACAAATCTGACTCAGTTACACCAGCTCTGTCAGGAGGAATGGGCCAATATTCACACAACTTATTGTGGGAAGCTTGTGGAAGGCTACCCGAAACGTTTTACCCAAGTTAAACAATTTAAAGGCAATGATACCAAATACTAATTGAGTGTATGTAAACTTCTGACACACTGGGAATATGATGAAAGAAATAAAAGCTGAAATAAATCATTCTCTCTACTATTATTCTGATATTTCACATTCTTAAATTAAAGTGGTGATCCTATCTGACCTAAGACAGGGAATTTTTATTAGGATTAAATGTCAGGAATTGTGAAAAACAGAGTTTAAACGTATTTGGCTGAGGTGTATGTAAACTTCCGACTTCAACTGTAGCTAGCTCTCGCAATTCTGTCATTTTTTGAATGCAGTTTTGTGAAAAGTCCTTGCTGCTTTTGCAACTGAGACAGCAGCTCTTTCGATGCACTTGCCCTCTGCTCAGAAGACATATTCCTATATTTCTCTGCATGCTTCATCTGGAAGTGTCGGGATTTTCAAGTTGTAGTCTTTCAAGACAGTGATGCTCTCTTTGCAGACTAAGCACACAGCTTTCCCTGATACCTCAAATAAGTAAATATTTCGATGTCCACTCCTACTGGAACACCCTACGTTCATTGTCTACTTTCCTTTTATTTGAAAAACAAATTTTGCTCAATTTCTAGCTAGCTACTATTTGTAACTGTGAAGTGTGTCTCAGCCTGTCAGTCACTGTCTGTCCTCGTGCAGTTGTTATTTATACGTGCCTTCAAAATAAATGTCCTACAAGCGGTGGGAGTTAAATCATTACACAAAGGCGAGTATTCAATGGGCTTTTAATTTAAACAACAAATCCGTTTTTCAAAACTTTACTGTCGCAAATTCTTTATGTGATCTGAGCATGATTCCACGGGCAGTATTGAATCAGGTCTTGGCCTGCATTTGCCCAGCCCTGTACTAGACTATTGATATGCAGCCACAGTGCGTGTCCTAAAGGTGAAGTGTTGAAGGTGCCCCCTGGGGGTCGGCGGAAGGCAAAGGGGTAAAGTCCCAGTGGGCAGTGGTGGAAAAAGTACACAATTGTCATAGTTGAGTAAAAATAAAGATACCTTAATAGAAAATTACTCAAGTAAAAGTGAAAGTCACCCAGTAAAAGAATAATTGAATACAAGTCTAAAAGTATTTGTTTTTTAATATACTTAAGATACAAAAGTAAGAAGTATAAATTGTTTCAAAATTTCTTATACTGTATGAAACAAACCAGATTGCACAATTTTCTTGTTGTTTTTGAAATTTTATTTACAGATAGAGAGGAGCACACTCCAACATAATTTACAAATTAAGCATGTGTTTAGTGAGTCCGCCAGATCAGAAGCAGTAGGGATGACCAGGGATGTTCTCTTGATGAGTGTGTGAATTAGACCTTTTTCCAGTACTTTTGGGTGTCAGGGAAAATGTATAAAAAGTACATTATTTTCTTTAGGAAAGTAGTGAAGTAAAAGTTGTCAAAAATATAAATAGTAAAGTACAGATACCCCCAAAACCGACTTAGTTCTTTCAAGTATTTTTACTTAAGTACTTTACACCACTGTCCGCGGGCGTACATAATGACATCGCACGGTTTTCGTAATAACAGGAACTGCAAGAAGTCAGCCATCATGGCGCAGAGATCCGGGTGCTGCCGCAGGTACAAGGCATGCTCCGCCTTCAACTCCTCCTGTAACACACACGTCAGGTCAGAAACTTGGGGGTTAGGGGTTTGAAAGTTAGGGGCTAGGCCAGGGTGAGAGTAGGGGTTAAAGGATAGGGTGCAGGGAATAACAATGTCACTTTTCTGTCCAGGACATTGGAGTGCATCTGCATGTCCTCCTTCAACACCAGATGCCTCAACTCAAACACTGGCTCATAATCCCTCACCTCTGACACACATAATCCTAAACATGGAAATAGGTGAACACTCCTAATAGTGTGTTTACCTGTTTATGTGTGTACCTGTGTGTATTTGGGGTGAGAACGTCAAGAGCCTTATGTTGAAGGAGAGCCCACCTGCACTCAGCTGGCCAGGTGCCTAAACAGGAACAGGATATGACATCACAAAGGGAGAAGGAGATGGCTGGAGCAGTGGTGACCTGTTTGTAAATATAATCAATGAATCGAGCGAATTGTAGAAGTAAAAAGTGTTGTCCTCTTACCCGTCGGTAGGAAGTAGCAGTGCCAAAACTGTCAAGTGGCTGGGATGTCCTCTCCATCCCAAACCTCTCCAGATTCATAGACAGGTAGGCTGTTTGAAAACTGAAACAGTACACAGACTTAGAATGTCCAGCTGTCAGACTCTCCCCCATCTCAAATGTCCTCCTCCACCTGCGCCTCTCGCCTCCCTTCCCCTATCTCATCCCCTCTGTGTTACCAGTGATGGCTCCCTGTACCACATGGAGTGTTGTGATAGGTCCAAGGCTATGTGATTGCAGAAGTATGCTCCCTGCGACTGGCCCTCTCATCTCCACAGTCACCTTGAACTCTCCCAGCTCTCCACTCCCCTCCGACACAGAAAGTCTTCAAACGCACTACAGTGCTACACCTCCGCGGTCCCTACACAGAGCACACACAAACACTCAATTCAAGAAGCTATCAAGCAAACACATCAGCTAGTAGTCAAGTAAATAGGCTGTGTTATAAATGATTAGCAAGCCATCTTTTTCACAGTGACACACAATAGCAAGTAGCAAGCCCACCGGTACAGTAACATTACAGTAGTGTTAGCTAGCTAGTCAATAGGATATGTTAACTATCTTTTCCACAGACACACAAACCCTTACTAACATTAGCTAGATAGCAAGTAGCAAGCCTACTGGTACAGTAATATTACATTAGCTAGCTAGCTTCAAATGCTAGCTAGAGTATTTTGTTGACTTGTGTGCCCAGCCGCTAGGGTAACGCTAGCTATCTTTTTCAAGCCACTCAACTAGCTAGTTTGTCTAGCCACAAACAGTTGTGATCATTTGGCCACGAACACAAATTACACTCACTGTGTGAGATGAGATCACTGTGCTATAATAAGAACGAGCAGGTATCCAGGACGAGAGTGTGAGTGATTTCCATAGTTTTTCCCTGTGTGTGAGCATGTAACAACATGAATTTAAAATGTTAATAATTTCGGTCGAGTGATGGAGAAAAAAGTAAACAAATAAAAATGAAAAAAAAAAATTGTTGAAAGACAATTTATGTAAAATTGAAATGGATATATTTGGCACAAAGGTGATAAGTGTCTCTTTAGGAATTGTTTTTCTGGGCTCGGCATCAATTAAACTACAGTACCGCCAGTCGGAACCCTGGTCCCTTAGTCTATGCTGCGAATCTGCATTGTAGTGGTGCATGGGTCAGCTGTTTGTTCACCAGCATCCGCTCACAATTGCTGATAGTAATAACCCATCTGCGACTGCCCGACTATA
Source organism: Salvelinus alpinus (assembly GCF_045679555.1). Lineage (NCBI taxonomy): Eukaryota > Metazoa > Chordata > Actinopteri > Salmoniformes > Salmonidae > Salvelinus > Salvelinus alpinus. The sequence continues at coordinate 44,837,042 of NC_092108.1, read as the reverse complement.
TGATGTGGGAAGTACAGGTGCTAGAGGTGCTGCAGCACCCCCTGATGGTGTTGGTAAAACTGCAAGAATTTGTGCTGTTGGAATTTTTTTTAACTACTCAACTACTTTTATGTTGCATTATTGATATGATAATGGGATTGGTAGGGGAGAGAAAAATGTATATGGGCCTCATTCTGTGTAACCGATGTGAAATGGCTAGCTAGTTAGCGGTGGTGCGCGCTAATAGCCTTTCAATCGGTGACGTCACTTGCTCTGAGACCTTGAAGTAGTGGTTCCCCTTGCTCTGCAAGGGCCGTGGCTTTTGTGGAGCGATGGGTAACGATGCTTCGTGGGTGACTGTTGTTTATATGTGCAGAGGGTCCCTGGTTCACGCCCGGGTCGGGGCGAGGGGACGGACTAAAGTTATACTGTTACATCTGCATGGAGAGCTCTCAGCTGTGTTTTGTAAGTGGTGTGCTCATGACATGCTCCTATTTGCTGTATGATAGACAGTTTAGTTTGAGTTAAGTCACATCTCTGTCTCTCCTATGTCCCTCTCCCCTTGTGGTGGATATCAAGTGCTCTGGAGAGTCTCTCGCAATCATTTTTACACTATTTTGTTTTGTTTACAATTCTAAACCTGGAGAAAGGGGAATGTGAACAATATCAAATAAGGAACATGGCATTCTCTCGCCCTTGGCTCGCAGGCCTGTCCTGCCCTTGTCAAATACTTAGGTGTATTAGCCCACTAGTCTAGCAAGCAACACAGCGCTGGGCGCGGCACAGCAAGTGGTGCTTCCGCCCGCTACTGCTGGATAGAGGTGAGCGCTTTTCTCCGCGATGGATCGCATAGGAACAATCTAAGTTACAACACCCTTCTCGTTATCGCTCGCTCTCACACACGTTGTAATTACGCAGTAGACCTACAAAGAAAAGTGCGCTCTGTTCACATCTGTCTATTCCTAGGTGGCGCTAGTTTCAATTTGTGAGTTTAAAGTTTGAGGAAGCTTACAATTTATCCTAACGTTTCTACCGATCTGTGTGTCAGTTATGATTTTCATATGCGCATTTCAATAATACCGTCTCAAAATCATTGTCACGTGGTTAATACAAATCGGAATTAAAATGATAAAAAAATCTCTAAGTTAAAATGCCACTTATGCGAGAGGACCAGATTTTGCTATATCTTTGGTGGTGAGTTAATTAAGACAATCAGACATCCCCTAATGGGCACTTTCCTAGATGTGCAGGCAGCAGGCCAAGTACTTCTATGAGTGCTCAGGCGCGCAAGCTCCGTCAACATTAAGACAGAGAAACCAGCCACATGCTCATTGCTCACATGGAACGCTCTAAACAAAACACAATGAAGAAATTGACAACCGGTAAATAACGGTACGAAATTAACCAAAACTTGTTTCTCACAAGTGTAGCAGATTGTGAACTCTGCAAACAACGTGTCCACGTAGAGAATGGGAACGGTAATTAATGACTATTGGCCTAATTAATCCATGCATTAACGTAAACAAATGACAAGGATTAACGGTAAATGTACTACTGGTTACATATGTAATAGGAATTGATACAAACAATCAAAGGGCAAACAATTTCAAACAATTAATGCGCAAGACTTGGCGGGAGACACACCAATATCGCCACCACACACCCCTCCCCCTCTTCTCTCAACATTTCTAATTATCTTCACATATATTTTAGATGCGTTGCTTTTCACTGACAGCCGCATCTCAATAATCAGCTAGGCCTATTGCCACGCGCGCAGCCCAAATTGCGGGCCTCCCAACTAGGTTTACACGCTTGTGGTTTGAAACAATCCACAGCGTTAAAAAAAAAAGCTCAATGATTTTCTTTCTTTCTTCATAGACAGAACTAATTAGACCTATATAATTTGGCAAATGTATTTAAATTCAGTACATCACTACTGCGTTGACCTACGATGACCACATAGTAGCCTGTAGCCTACAATGTCATTTTGGAGGCCGACTGCAGACAGCATCATATCACTAGAACCAACTAACTGAAGCAGAATATTTAAAAACAAGTATGAAAGGCTTATATGTTTACGTTGTCAAAATTGTCAAACTTCTCAAAATACACTTTCTTATAAAATAGTAGCTAATCTTACAGTCCTGGGCCCGGTTTCTCGATAGCATTGAATTTAGGTTTAGGGCTACTAGTGTTTAAATGATGCATCTTTCCTACAACAGCTGAAGATGTAGGCCTGGCCTCCCGAGTGGCGCAGCAGTCTAAACACGCACTGTTTATCATCGCGCACGTTAGGCTATACATGAAAGAGCCTATATTGAGACAAATGACAGACATTAACTTTATAACCATTTCTACCTCATTGTTACATATTGTACATGTAGTACTTATGTTCTGTCTTCACAGGCTACATTTCTTAACATGTATCACATTTTTCATGCAGAGGAGTTTTTAAGAGCTCATCTTATTCGTGTGTAGGCTCCTCCACGTCCCAAATTAATAATATTATGTGTACATTTTGTTAAGGGAAATGCCGCCACTCTCACTACTTGTTAACATGTAGGCGGCCTTTGTAAATACGAATTTATTCTTAAAACGACAACACCTGCTGCCGAAGCAAGCGCAAAAATATGGTTCATACCATGTTTTCCCAACCCTATCCTCAAACTGACGCACCTGGTACAATTCATCAACTATTCATCAAGCCTTTGACTAATTTAATCAGGTGTGCCAGTTTAGGGTTAAAACTAAAATGTGTAACTTCTGCGGGGGCCTGGGGAGAGGCTTGGGTAACACGATACCATCTAGGATAGACGCGCCCCTCTTCACAACCTGGGCTCTTCCACAAATTCCAAATCCGACTGCAGACTCACTTAACTACTGTGAAGCTTCGACATATTTGATGAACCTTTTCAAACTTTTGTCGCACGTTTGAGACGTTTATAGGCGTCGAATCACGGTGAATGTGAGTTCGAGGGTCGTTTGGCGCCTTTGCAGAGGACAATAGATGAGCTGACACCTCAGGTGACCAGCGGCACCGACGTAACTGTTGCTTGCCGCACACATACCGTAGGTGTCGGCCCTGGCTTATTGTGTGTGGCACGAGGTAGAGGAGCGTGCGGAGTTGGTAAATCCGAGAGCAGCGGGAAGATGAGGACAGCATTGCTTTGTTTCGTGTTCCTGGGGATGCTGTTGCTGGGAATTGAGGCGAAGGATGTAAGCATCATACCATGTTCATGACTTTTTCACTGAATATTATTGAAAAAGAAAACTGTAAGGCAGGGTTTCCCAACTGGCCAGGCGCAGGTGATTTTATTTGGTCCACCCAAATCTTGGTTGGACATAAGACTAAAAACATCAGCAAATCAGCTCCAAGTGATTTTCATTTGAGAAATCTGTTCCAGAGTATTCCCACTCATAATATACATATGTGATTATATACACATGTCAGCAACATTTGAAGTGATTGATTTAGTCAAATATTATATGCTTGGGCTTCTTGCTGTCAATTTGTAGTCTACAAATGAGACTATTTGCAATTATGTTCTGGCTCCCTGACCATCTGCTCAAGAAGAAAATCGGCCAGTGCCCCCACACATTGAATCTGTACCGGTACCCCCTGTATATAGCCTCTCTACTGTTATTTAACTGCTGCTCTTTAATAATTGTTTATTTTTTACTGATCAATTTTTTACTTTATTTTTCTTAAAACTGCATTGTTGGTTAATCGCTTGTATCTCACAGGAATTTGGAAATACAGTAATTGCTTTCCATGCCGAAACCAGATAACATGTCACTAAGCAACAGGGACACACTTGAGATTCATGGATAGTGGGGCTAAGCCCCTTTTAGGTGGGTCTGGGCATACTCCCCCAGGATTTTTTTTAACGCCCACAAAATGTCTTTTCATCATGTAGTTTTAGAGTAAAATCTATCAAAATAAGGTTATTTTGGTCAAGGTTGGCTAAACGTATACTTATATCATAGTTTGTGTTAGACACTGATCTAATATGACTTACTTAAATTATATATATAGAGAGAGAGAGAGAGAGAGAGCATATTATACCATTAGAAAAAATCTTTATTAAGTTTCACCCTTTTGTTAATTGTTGCTCAAAATTAACCCAATAATTCAGACACATGGTACATTTTGACCAGTATCATCCACAATGGGGCAAAACTAAATTCAACTAATTAGCTAAATAAATGAAATAAAAATCGAAAAAATGTTAGTCACATGCGCCGAATACACCTTACAGTGAAATGCTTACTTACGAGCCCCTAACCAACAATGCAGATTCCAAAAAATATGGATAAGAATAAGTGATAAAAGTAACAAGTAATTAAATTAAAGAGCAGCAGTAAAATAACAATAGCAAGATTATATACAGGTGGGTACCGATACAGAGTCAATGTGCGAGGGCACTGGTTAGTTGAGGTAGTATGTACATGTAGGTAGAGCTATTAAAGTGACTATGCATAGATGACAACCGAGAGTAGCAGTACCTTTTCTTTTCTAAAGGTGAAGTGTTGAAGGTGCCCCCTGGGGGTCGGCGGGAGGCAAAGGGGAAAGTCCCCGTGGGCAGTGGTGGAAAAAGTACACAATTGTCATAGTTGAGTAAAAATAAAGATACCTTGATAGAAAATTACTCAAGTAAAAGTGAAAGTCACCAAGTGTCACGATCGTCTATAGGAGAGAGTGAGGACCAAGGCGCAGCGCGTGAAAAGAACATCTTCTTTTATTTAGAAGAGAACAAACACAAAACGAAACCACTTTACCAACTAACAAAATAACAAAACTGACGAACGTGAAGCTAAGCATGAACTAGTGCATACATGCAACATAGAACATCGACATAGACAATTACCCACAAATACATGATGCCCATGGCTGCCTAAAATATGTCTCCCAATCAGAGACAAATGAAAAACATCTGTCTCTGATTGAGAACCACTCAGGCAACCATAGACATACCTAGACACATCACTCAACCATAGACTTTTCTAAACACCTACACTGAACACTAAACCATCTACTCTACTTAACCCCCTAAACCATACAACACCCTAGACAATACAAAAACACATACTACACCATGTCACACCCTGACCTAACTAAAATAATAATGAAAACAAAGATAACTAAGGCCAGGGTGTGACACCCAGTAAAATAATTATTGAATACAAGTCTAAAAGTATTTGTTTTTTAATATACTTAAGATACAAAAGTAAGAAGTATAAATTGTTTCAAAATGTCTTATACTGTATGAAACAAACCAGATTGCGCAATTTTCTTGTTGTTTTTTAAATTTTATTTACAGATAGAGAGGAGCACACTCCAACATAATTTACAAATTAAGCATGTGTTTAGTGAGTCCGCCAGATCAGAAGCAGTAGGGATGACCAGGGATGTTCTCTTGATGAGTGTGTGAATTAGACCATTTTCCAGTACTTTTGGGTGTCAGAGAAAATGTATGGAGTAAAAAGTACATTCTTTTCTTTAGGAAAGTAGTGAAGTAAAAGTTGTCAAAAATATAAATAGTAAAGTAAAGTACAGATACCCCCAAAAACTACTTAAGTAGTACTTTCAAGTATTTTTACTTAAGTACTTTACACCACTTTCCGCGGGCGTACATAATGACATCGCACGGTTTTCGGTTTTCGTAGTAACAGGAAGTGCAAGAAGTCAACCATCATGGCGCAGAGATCCGGGTGCTGCCCTAGGTACAAGGCATGCTCCGCCTTCAACTCCTCCTGTAACACACACGTCAGGTCAGAAACTTGGGGGTTAGGGGTTTGAAAGTTAGGGGCTAGGCCAGGGGGAGAGTAGGGGTTAAAGGATAGGGTGCAGGGAATAACAATGTCACCTTTCTGTCCAGGACATTAGAGTGCATCTGGCATGTCCTCCTTCAACACCAGATGCCTCAACTCAAACACTGGCTCATAATCCCTCACCTCTGACACACATAATCCTAAACATGGAAATAGGTGAACACTCCTAATAGTGTGTTTACCTGTGTATGTGTGTACCTGTGTGTATTTGGGGTGAGAACGTCAAGAGCCGTATGTTGAAGGAGAGCCCACCTGCACTCAGTTGGCCAGATGCCTAAACAGGAACAGGATATGACATCACAAAGGGAGAAGGAGATGGCTGGAGCAGTGGTGACCTGTTTGTAAATATAATCAATGAATCGAGCGAATTGTAGAAGTAAAAGTGTTGTCCTCTTACCCGTCGGTAGGAAGTAGCAGTGCCAAAACTGCCAAGTGGCTGGGATGTCCTCTCCATCCCAAACATCTCCAGATTCATAGACAGGTAGGCGGTTTGAAAACTGAAACAGTACACAGACTTAGAATGTCCAGCTGTCAGACTCTCCCCCATCTCAAATGTCCTCCTCCACCTGCGCCTCTCGCCTCCCTTCCCCTATCTCATCCCCTCTGTGTTACCAGTGATGGCTCCCTGTACCACATGGAGTGTTGTGATAGGTCCAAGGCTGTGTGATTGCAGCAGTATGCTCCCTGCGACTGGCCCTCTCATCTCCACAGTCACCTTGAACTCTCCCAGCTCTCCACTCCCCTCCGACACAGAAAGTCTTCAAACGCACTACAGTGCTACACCTCCGCGGTCCCTACACAGAGCACACACAAACACTCAATTCAAGAAGCTATCAAGCAAACACATCAGCTAGTAGTCAAGTAAATAGGCTGTGTTATAAATGATTAGCAAGCCATCTTTTTCACAGTGACACACAATAGCAAGTAGCAAGCCCACCGGTACAGTAACATTACAGTAGTGTTAGCTAGCTAGTCAATAGGATATGTTAACTATCTTTTCCACAGACACACAAACCCTTACTAACATTAGCTAGATAGCAAGTAGCAAGCCTACTGGTACAGTAATATTACATTAGCTAGCTAGCTTCAAATGCTAGCTAGAGTATTTTGTTGACTTGTGTGCCCAGCCGCTAGGGTAACGCTAGCTATCTTTTTCAAGCCACTCAACTAGCTAGTTTGTCTAGCCACAAACAGTTGTGATCATTTGGCCACGAACACAAATTACACTCACTGTGTGAGATGAGATCACTGTGCTATAATAAGAACGAGCAGGTATCCAGGACGAGAGTGTGAGTGATTTCCATAGTTTTTCCCTGTGTGTGAGCATGTAACAACATGAATTTAAAATGTTAATAATTTCGGTCGAGTGATGGAGAAAAAAGTAAACAAATAAAAATGAAAAAAAAAAATTGTTGAAAGACAATTTATGTAAAATTGAAATGGATATATTTGGCACAAAGGTGATAAGTGTCTCTTTAGGAATTGTTTTTCTGGGCTCGGCATCAATTAAACTACAGTACCGCCAGTCGGAACCCTGGTCCCTTAGTCTATGCTGCGAATCTGCATTGTAGTGGTGCATGGGTCAGCTGTTTGTTCACCAGCATCCGCTCACAATTGCTGATAGTAATAACCCATCTGCGACTGCCCGACTATATGATGTGGGAAGTACAGGTGCTAGAGGTGCTGCAGCACCCCCTGATGGTGTTGGTAAAACTGCAAGAATTTGTGCTGTTGGAATTTTTTTTAACTACTCAACTACTTTTATGTTGCATTATTGATATGATAATGGGATTGGTAGGGGAGAGAAAAATGTATATGGGCCTCATTCTGTGTAACCGATGTGAAATGGCTAGCTAGTTAGCGGTGGTGCGCGCTAATAGCCTTTCAATCGGTGACGTCACTTGCTCTGAGACCTTGAAGTAGTGGTTCCCCTTGCTCTGCAAGGGCCGTGGCTTTTGTGGAGCGATGGGTAACGATGCTTCGTGGGTGACTGTTGTTTATATGTGCAGAGGGTCCCTGGTTCACGCCCGGGTCGGGGCGAGGGGACGGACTAAAGTTATACTGTTACATCTGCATGGAGAGCTCTCAGCTGTGTTTTGTAAGTGGTGTGCTCATGACATGCTCCTATTTGCTGTATGATAGACAGTTTAGTTTGAGTTAAGTCACATCTCTGTCTCTCCTATGTCCCTCTCCCCTTGTGGTGGATATCAAGTGCTCTGGAGAGTCTCTCGCAATCATTTTTACACTATTTTGTTTTGTTTACAATTCTAAACCTGGAGAAAGGGGAATGTGAACAATATCAAATAAGGAACATGGCATTCTCTCGCCCTTGGCTCGCAGGCCTGTCCTGCCCTTGTCAAATACTTAGGTGTATTAGCCCACTAGTCTAGCAAGCAACACAGCGCTGGGCGCGGCACAGCAAGTGGTGCTTCCGCCCGCTACTGCTGGATAGAGGTGAGCGCTTTTCTCCGCGATGGATCGCATAGGAACAATCTAAGTTACAACACCCTTCTCGTTATCGCTCGCTCTCACACACGTTGTAATTACGCAGTAGACCTACAAAGAAAAGTGCGCTCTGTTCACATCTGTCTATTCCTAGGTGGCGCTAGTTTCAATTTGTGAGTTTAAAGTTTGAGGAAGCTTACAATTTATCCTAACGTTTCTACCGATCTGTGTGTCAGTTATGATTTTCATATGCGCATTTCAATAATACCGTCTCAAAATCATTGTCACGTGGTTAATACAAATCGGAATTAAAATGATAAAAAAATCTCTAAGTTAAAATGCCACTTATGCGAGAGGACCAGATTTTGCTATATCTTTGGTGGTGAGTTAATTAAGACAATCAGACATCCCCTAATGGGCACTTTCCTAGATGTGCAGGCAGCAGGCCAAGTACTTCTATGAGTGCTCAGGCGCGCAAGCTCCGTCAACATTAAGACAGAGAAACCAGCCACATGCTCATTGCTCACATGGAACGCTCTAAACAAAACACAATGAAGAAATTGACAACCGGTAAATAACGGTACGAAATTAACCAAAACTTGTTTCTCACAAGTGTAGCAGATTGTGAACTCTGCAAACAACGTGTCCACGTAGAGAATGGGAACGGTAATTAATGACTATTGGCCTAATTAATCCATGCATTAACGTAAACAAATGACAAGGATTAACGGTAAATGTACTACTGGTTACATATGTAATAGGAATTGATACAAACAATCAAAGGGCAAACAATTTCAAACAATTAATGCGCAAGACTTGGCGGGAGACACACCAATATCGCCACCACACACCCCTCCCCCTCTTCTCTCAACATTTCTAATTATCTTCACATATATTTTAGATGCGTTGCTTTTCACTGACAGCCGCATCTCAATAATCAGCTAGGCCTATTGCCACGCGCGCAGCCCAAATTGCGGGCCTCCCAACTAGGTTTACACGCTTGTGGTTTGAAACAATCCACAGCGTTAAAAAAAAAAGCTCAATGATTTTCTTTCTTTCTTCATAGACAGAACTAATTAGACCTATATAATTTGGCAAATGTATTTAAATTCAGTACATCACTACTGCGTTGACCTACGATGACCACATAGTAGCCTGTAGCCTACAATGTCATTTTGGAGGCCGACTGCAGACAGCATCATATCACTAGAACCAACTAACTGAAGCAGAATATTTAAAAACAAGTATGAAAGGCTTATATGTTTACGTTGTCAAAATTGTCAAACTTCTCAAAATACACTTTCTTATAAAATAGTAGCTAATCTTACAGTCCTGGGCCCGGTTTCTCGATAGCATTGAATTTAGGTTTAGGGCTACTAGTGTTTAAATGATGCATCTTTCCTACAACAGCTGAAGATGTAGGCCTGGCCTCCCGAGTGGCGCAGCAGTCTAAACACGCACTGTTTATCATCGCGCACGTTAGGCTATACATGAAAGAGCCTATATTGAGACAAATGACAGACATTAACTTTATAACCATTTCTACCTCATTGTTACATATTGTACATGTAGTACTTATGTTCTGTCTTCACAGGCTACATTTCTTAACATGTATCACATTTTTCATGCAGAGGAGTTTTTAAGAGCTCATCTTATTCGTGTGTAGGCTCCTCCACGTCCCAAATTAATAATATTATGTGTACATTTTGTTAAGGGAAATGCCGCCACTCTCACTACTTGTTAACATGTAGGCGGCCTTTGTAAATACGAATTTATTCTTAAAACGACAACACCTGCTGCCGAAGCAAGCGCAAAAATATGGTTCATACCATGTTTTCCCAACCCTATCCTCAAACTGACGCACCTGGTACAATTCATCAACTATTCATCAAGCCTTTGACTAATTTAATCAGGTGTGCCAGTTTAGGGTTAAAACTAAAATGTGTAACTTCTGCGGGGGCCTGGGGAGAGGCTTGGGTAACACGATACCATCTAGGATAGACGCGCCCCTCTTCACAACCTGGGCTCTTCCACAAATTCCAAATCCGACTGCAGACTCACTTAACTACTGTGAAGCTTCGACATATTTGATGAACCTTTTCAAACTTTTGTCGCACGTTTGAGACGTTTATAGGCGTCGAATCACGGTGAATGTGAGTTCGAGGGTCGTTTGGCGCCTTTGCAGAGGACAATAGATGAGCTGACACCTCAGGTGACCAGCGGCACCGACGTAACTGTTGCTTGCCGCACACATACCGTAGGTGTCGGCCCTGGCTTATTGTGTGTGGCACGAGGTAGAGGAGCGTGCGGAGTTGGTAAATCCGAGAGCAGCGGGAAGATGAGGACAGCATTGCTTTGTTTCGTGTTCCTGGGGATGCTGTTGCTGGGAATTGAGGCGAAGGATGTAAGCATCATACCATGTTCATGACTTTTTCACTGAATATTATTGAAAAAGAAAACTGTAAGGCAGGGTTTCCCAACTGGCCAGGCGCAGGTGATTTTATTTGGTCCACCCAAATCTTGGTTGGACATAAGACTAAAAACATCAGCAAATCAGCTCCAAGTGATTTTCATTTGAGAAATCTGTTCCAGAGTATTCCCACTCATAATATACATATGTGATTATATACACATGTCAGCAACATTTGAAGTGATTGATTTAGTCAAATATTATATGCTTGGGCTTCTTGCTGTCAATTTGTAGTCTACAAATGAGACTATTTGCAATTATGTTCTGGCTCCCTGACCATCTGCTCAAGAAGAAAATCGGCCAGTGCCCCCACACATTGAATCTGTACCGGTACCCCCTGTATATAGCCTCTCTACTGTTATTTAACTGCTGCTCTTTAATAATTGTTTATTTTTTACTGATCAATTTTTTACTTTATTTTTCTTAAAACTGCATTGTTGGTTAATCGCTTGTATCTCACAGGAATTTGGAAATACAGTAATTGCTTTCCATGCCGAAACCAGATAACATGTCACTAAGCAACAGGGACACACTTGAGATTCATGGATAGTGGGGCTAAGCCCCTTTTAGGTGGGTCTGGGCATACTCCCCCAGGATTTTTTTTAACGCCCACAAAATGTCTTTTCATCATGTAGTTTTAGAGTAAAATCTATCAAAATAAGGTTATTTTGGTCAAGGTTGGCTAAACGTATACTTATATCATAGTTTGTGTTAGACACTGATCTAATATGACTTACTTAAATTATATATATAGAGAGAGAGAGAGAGAGAGAGCATATTATACCATTAGAAAAAATCTTTATTAAGTTTCACCCTTTTGTTAATTGTTGCTCAAAATTAACCCAATAATTCAGACACATGGTACATTTTGACCAGTATCATCCACAATGGGGCAAAACTAAATTCAACTAATTAGCTAAATAAATGAAATAAAAATCGAAAAAATGTTAGTCACATGCGCCGAATACACCTTACAGTGAAATGCTTACTTACGAGCCCCTAACCAACAATGCAGATTCCAAAAAATATGGATAAGAATAAGTGATAAAAGTAACAAGTAATTAAATTAAAGAGCAGCAGTAAAATAACAATAGCAAGATTATATACAGGTGGGTACCGATACAGAGTCAATGTGCGAGGGCACTGGTTAGTTGAGGTAGTATGTACATGTAGGTAGAGCTATTAAAGTGACTATGCATAGATGACAACCGAGAGTAGCAGTACCTTTTCTTTTCTAAAGGTGAAGTGTTGAAGGTGCCCCCTGGGGGTCGGCGGGAGGCAAAGGGGAAAGTCCCCGTGGGCAGTGGTGGAAAAAGTACACAATTGTCATAGTTGAGTAAAAATAAAGATACCTTGATAGAAAATTACTCAAGTAAAAGTGAAAGTCACCAAGTGTCACGATCGTCTATAGGAGAGAGTGAGGACCAAGGCGCAGCGCGTGAAAAGAACATCTTCTTTTATTTAGAAGAGAACAAACACAAAACGAAACCACTTTACCAACTAACAAAATAACAAAACTGACGAACGTGAAGCTAAGCATGAACTAGTGCATACATGCAACATAGAACATCGACATAGACAATTACCCACAAATACATGATGCCCATGGCTGCCTAAAATATGTCTCCCAATCAGAGACAAATGAAAAACATCTGTCTCTGATTGAGAACCACTCAGGCAACCATAGACATACCTAGACACATCACTCAACCATAGACTTTTCTAAACACCTACACTGAACACTAAACCATCTACTCTACTTAACCCCCTAAACCATACAACACCCTAGACAATACAAAAACACATACTACACCATGTCACACCCTGACCTAACTAAAATAATAATGAAAACAAAGATAACTAAGGCCAGGGTGTGACACCCAGTAAAATAATTATTGAATACAAGTCTAAAAGTATTTGTTTTTTAATATACTTAAGATACAAAAGTAAGAAGTATAAATTGTTTCAAAATGTCTTATACTGTATGAAACAAACCAGATTGCGCAATTTTCTTGTTGTTTTTTAAATTTTATTTACAGATAGAGAGGAGCACACTCCAACATAATTTACAAATTAAGCATGTGTTTAGTGAGTCCGCCAGATCAGAAGCAGTAGGGATGACCAGGGATGTTCTCTTGATGAGTGTGTGAATTAGACCATTTTCCAGTACTTTTGGGTGTCAGAGAAAATGTATGGAGTAAAAAGTACATTCTTTTCTTTAGGAAAGTAGTGAAGTAAAAGTTGTCAAAAATATAAATAGTAAAGTAAAGTACAGATACCCCCAAAAACTACTTAAGTAGTACTTTCAAGTATTTTTACTTAAGTACTTTACACCACTTTCCGCGGGCGTACATAATGACATCGCACGGTTTTCGGTTTTCGTAGTAACAGGAAGTGCAAGAAGTCAACCATCATGGCGCAGAGATCCGGGTGCTGCCCTAGGTACAAGGCATGCTCCGCCTTCAACTCCTCCTGTAACACACACGTCAGGTCAGAAACTTGGGGGTTAGGGGTTTGAAAGTTAGGGGCTAGGCCAGTGGGAGAGTAGGGGTTAAAGGATAGGGTGCAGGGAATAACAATGTCACCTTTCTGTCCAGGACATTAGAGTGCATCTGGCATGTCCTCCTTCAACACCAGATGCCTCAACTCAAACACTGGCTCATAATCCCTCACCTCTGACACACATAATCCTAAACATGGAAATAGGTGAACACTCCTAATAGTGTGTTTACCTGTGTATGTGTGTACCTGTGTGTATTTGGGGTGAGAACGTCAAGAGCCGTATGTTGAAGGAGAGCCCACCTGCACTCAGTTGGCCAGATGCCTAAACAGGAACAGGATATGACATCACAAAGGGAGAAGGAGATGGCTGGAGCAGTGGTGACCTGTTTGTAAATATAATCAATGAATCGAGCGAATTGTAGAAGTAAAAGTGTTGTCCTCTTACCCGTCGGTAGGAAGTAGCAGTGCCAAAACTGCCAAGTGGCTGGGATGTCCTCTCCATCCCAAACATCTCCAGATTCATAGACAGGTAGGCGGTTTGAAAACTGAAACAGTACACAGACTTAGAATGTCCAGCTGTCAGACTCTCCCCCATCTCAAATGTCCTCCTCCACCTGCGCCTCTCGCCTCCCTTCCCCTATCTCATCCCCTCTGTGTTACCAGTGATGGCTCCCTGTACCACATGGAGTGTTGTGATAGGTCCAAGGCTGTGTGATTGCAGCAGTATGCTCCCTGCGACTGGCCCTCTCATCTCCACAGTCACCTTGAACTCTCCCAGCTCTCCACTCCCCTCGGACACAGAAAGTCTTCAAACACACTACAGTGCTACACCTCCGCGGTCCCTACACAGAGCACACACACAAACACTCAATTCAAGAAGCTATCAAGCAAACACATCAGCTAGTAGTCAAGTAAATAGGCTGTGTTATAAATGATTAGCAAGCCATCTTTTTCACAGTGACACACAATAGCAAGTAGCAAGCCCACCGGTACAGTAACATTACAGTAGTGTTAGCTAGCTAGTCAATAGGATATGTTAACTATCTTTTCCACAGACACACAAACCCTTACTAACATTAGCTAGATAGCAAGTAGCAAGCCTACTGGTACAGTAACATTACATTAGCTAGCTAGCTTCAAATGCTAGCTAGAGTATTTTGTTGACTTGTGTGCCCAGCCGCTAGGGTAACGCTAGCTACCTTTTTCAAGCCACTCAACTAGCTAGTTTGTCTAGCCACAAACAGTTGTGATCATTTGGCCACGAACACAAATTACACTCACTGTGTGAGATGAGATCACTGTGCTATAATAAGAACGAGCAGGTATCCAGGACGAGAGTGTGAGTGATTTCCATAGTTTTTCCCTGTGTGTGAGCATGTAACAACATGAATTTAAAATGTTAATCATTTCGGTCGAATGAAGGAGAAAAAAGTAAACAAATAAAAATGAAAAAAAAATTGCCTTGAAAGACAATTTATGTACGATTGAAATGGATATATTTGGCACAAAGGTGATAAGTGTCTCTTTAGGAATTGTTTTTCTGGGCTCGGCATCAATTAAACTACAGTACCGCCAGTCGGAACCCTGGTCCCTTAGTCTATGCTGCGAATCTGCATTGTAGTGGTGCATGGGTCAGCTGTTTGTTCACCAGCATCCGCTCACAATTGCTGATAGTAATAACCCATCCGCGACTGCCTGACTATATGATGCGGGAAGTACAGGTGCTAGAGGTGCTGCATCACCCCCTGATGGTGTTGGTAAAACTGCAAGAATTTGTGCTGTTGGAATTTTAAAAAACTACTCAACTACTTTTATGTTGCATTATTGATATGATAATGGGATTGGTAGGGGAGAGAAAAATTTATATGGGCCTCATTCTGTGTAACCGATGTGAAATGGCTAGCTAGTTAGCGGTGGTGCGCGCTAATAGCCTTTCAATCGGTGACGTCACTTGCTCTGAGACCTTGAAGTCGTGGTTCCCCTTGCTCTGCAAGGGCCGTGGCTTTTGTGGAGCGATGGGTAACGATGCTTCGTGGGTGACTGTTGTTGATATGTGCAGAGGGTCCCTGGTTCGCGCCCGGGTCGGGGCGAGGGGACGGACTAAAGTTATACTGTTACATCTGCATGGAGAGCTCTCAGCTGTGTTTTGTAAGTGGTGTGCTCATGACATGCTCCTATTTGCTGTATGATAGACAGTTTAGTTTGAGTTAAGTCACGTCTCTGTCTCTCCTATGTCCCTCTCCCCTTGTGGTGGATATCAAGTGCTCTGGAGAGTCTCTTGCAATCATTTTTACACTATTTTGTTTTGTTTACAATTCTAAACCTGGAGAAAGGGGAATGTGAACAATATCAAATAAGGAACATGGCATTCTCTCACCCTTGGCTCGCAGGTCTGTCCTGCCCTTGTCAAACACTTAGGTGTATTAGCCCACTAGTCTAGCAAGCAACACAGCGCTGGGCGCGCACAGCAAGTGGTGCTTCCGCCCGCTAGTGCTGGATAGAGGTGAGCGATTTTCTCCGCGATGGATCGCATAGGAACAATCTAAGTTACAACACCCTTCTCGTTATCGCTCGCTCTCACACACGTTGTAATTACGCAGTAGACCTACAAAGAAAAGTGCGCTCTGTTCACATCGGTCTATTCCTAGGTGGCGCTAGTTTCAATTTGTGAGTTTAAATTTTGAGGAAGCTTACAATTTATCCTAACGTTTCTACCGATCTGTGTGTCAGTTATGATTTTCATATGCGCATTTCAATAATACCGTCTCAAAATCATTGTCACGTGGTTAATACAAATCGGAATTAAAATGATAAAAAAATCTCTAAGTTAAAATGCCACTTATGCGAGAGGACCAGATTTTGCTATATCTTTGGTGGTGAGTTAATTAAGACAATCAGACATCCCCTAATGGGCACTTTCCTAGATGTGCAGGCAGCAGGCCAAGTACTTCTATGAGTGCTCAGGCGCGCAAGCTCCGTCAACATTAAGACAGAGAAACCAGCCACATGCTCATTGCTCACATGGAACGCTCTAAACAAAACACAATGAAGAAATTGACAACCGGTAAATAACGGTACGAAATTAACCAAAACTTGTTTCTCACAAGTGTAGCAGATTGTGAACTCTGCAAACAACGTGTCCACGTCGAGAATGGGAACGGTAATTAATGACTATTGGCCTAATTAATCCATGCATTAACGTAAACAAATGACAAGGATTAACGGTAAATGTACTACTGGTTACATATGTAATAGGAATTGATACAAACAATCAAAGGGCAAACAATTTCAAACAATTAATGCGCAAGACTTGGCGGGAGACACACCAATATCGCCACCACACACCCCTCCCCCTCTTCTCTCAACATTTCTAATTATCTTCACATATATTTTAGATGCGTTGCTTTTCACTGACAGCCGCATCTCAATAATCAGCTAGGCCTATTGCCACGCGCGCAGCACAATTGCGGGCCTCCCAACTAGGCTTACACGCTTGTGGTTTGAAACAATCCACAGCGTTAAAAAAAAAAAAAGCTCAATGATTTTCTTTCTTTCTTCATAGACAGAACTAATTAGACCTATATAATCTGGCAAATGTATTTCAATTCAGTACATCACTACTGCGTTGACCTACGATGACCACATAGTAGCCTGTAGCCTACAATGTCATTTTGGAGGCCGACTGCAGACAGCATCATATCACTAGAACCAACTAACTGAAGCAGAATATTTAAAAACAAGTATGAAAAGGCTTATATGTTTACGTTGTCAAAATTGTCAAACTTCTCAAAATACACTTTCTTATAAAATAGTAGCTAATATTACAGTCCTGGGCCCGGTTTCTCGATAGCATTGAATTTAGGTTTAGGGCTACTAGTGTTTAAATTATGCATCTTTCCTACAACGGCTGAAGATGTAGGCCTGGCCTCCCGAGTGGCGCAGCAGTCTAAACACGCACTGTTTATCATCGCGCACGTTAGGCTATACATGAAAGAGCCTATATTGAGACAAATGACAGACATTAACTTTATAACCATTTCTACCTCATTGTTACATATTGTACATGTAGTACTTATGTTCTGTCTTCACAGGCTACTAACACCTGCTGCCGAAGCAAGCGCAAAAATATGGTTCATATCATGTTTTCCCAACCCTATCCTCAAACTGGCACACCTGATACAATTCATCAACTATTCATCAAGCCTTTGACTAGTTTAATCAGGTTTGCCAGTTTAGGGTTAAAACTAAAATGTGTAACTTCTGCGGGGGCCTGGGGAGAGGCTTGGGTAACACGATACCATCTAGGATAGACGCGCCCCTCTTCACAACCTGGGCTCTTCCACAAATTCCAAATCCGACTGCAGACTCACTTAACTACTGTGAAGCTTCGACATATTTGCACGTTTGAGACGTTTATAGGCGTCGAATCACGGTGAATGTGAGTTCGAGGGTCGTTTGGCGCCTTTGCAGAGGACAATAGAGGAGCTGACACCTCAGGTGACCAGCGGCACCGACGTACCGGTGTCGGCCCTGGCTTATTGTGTGTGGCACGAGGTAGAGGAGCGTGCGGAGTTGGTAAATCCGAGAGCAGCGGGAAGATGAGGACAGCATTGCTTTGTTTCGTGTTCCTGGGGATGATGTTGCTGGGAATTGAGGCGAAGGATGTAAGCATCATACCTGTCTATTCCTACCATGTTCATGACTTTTTCACTGAATATTATTGAAAAAGAAAACTGTAAGGCGCAGGTGATTTTATTTGGTCCACCCAAATCTTGGTTGGACATAAGACTAAAAACATCAGCAAATCAGCTCCAAGTGATTTTCATTTGAGAAATCTGTTCCAGAGTATTCCCACTCATAATATACATATGTGATTATATACACATGTCAGCAACATTTGAAGTGATTGTTTTAGTCAAATATTATATGCTTGGGCTTCTTGCTGTCAATTTGTAGTCTACAAATTAGACTATTTGCAATTATATTCTGGCTCCCTGACCATCTGCTCAAGAAAACAATCGGCCAGTGCCCCCACACATTGACTCTGTACCGGTACCCCCTGTATATAGCCTCTCTACTGTTATTTAACTGCTGCTCTTTAATAATTGTTTATTTTTTACTGATCTATTTTTTACTTTATTTTTCTTAAAACTGCATTGTTGGTTAATCGCTTGTATCTCACAGGAATTTGGAAATACAGTAATTGCTTTCCATGCCGAAACCAGATAACATGTCACTAAGCAACAGGGACACACTAGAGATTCATGGATAGTGGGGCTAAACCCCTTTTAGGTGGGTCTGGGCATACTCCCCCAGGATTTTTTTTAAAGCCCCCAAAACATCTTTTCATCATGTATTTTTAGAGTAAAATCTATCAAAATAAGGTTCTTTTGGTCAAGGTTGGCTAAACGTATACTTGTATCATAGTTTGTGTTAGACACTGATCTAATATGACTTACTTAAATTCTATCCAAATAAAGAAAATAAAGTCCACTCTGTCCCCATCCATCCAACAAAAATGAGAGAGAGAGAGAGAGAGAGAGAGAGAGAGAGAGAGAGAGATGCAAGGTCATATTATACCATTAGAAAAAATCTTTATTAAATTTCACCCTTTTGTTAATTGTTGCTCAAAATTAACCCAATAATTCAGACACATGGAACATTTTAATCAGTATCATCCACAATGGGGCAAAACTAAATTCAACTAATGAGCTAAATAAATGAAATAAAAATCGAGGATAAAATGTTATTAGTCACATGCGCCGAATACACCTTACAGTGAAATGCTTACTTACGAGCCCCTAACCAACAATGCAGATTCCAAAAAATATGGATAAGAATAAGTGATAAAAGTAACAAGTAATTAAATTAAAGAGCAGCAGTAAAATAACAATAGCAAGATTATATACAGGTGGGTACCGATACAGAGTCAATGTGCGAGGGCACCGGTTAGTTGAGGTAGTATGTACATGTAGGTAGAGTTATTAAAGTGACTATGCATAGATGACAAC